>NW_010129361.1:0-11688 GCF_000699245.1 Pterocles gutturalis | reverse complement strand
GGGATCTACATGGAAGAGTCCCGGGAGACTCTACCTTCCAGGGGTGTATCGTCACAGGGATGAGCTAACCAGCACGGTAGAAATCAGGCGTGGCCCCTCTTAGCATCCCCAGTGTTTTTATTTCAGAGGGGCCCCAGCCACCCCACTCAGGAGCAGGGCCTGGGGAGGCGGTGCAGATGGTCCCCTGAGCATGGCTCTTCCTCACAGACCCTCCACAGCCACGATGGATCTTTGCTGGTCTCCAGTGGGTGGCAGAGCCAGCTGCACCCATTGCTGTCCCACTACCAGGACAAGCTCTGGACACACTGGTGGGCATGGTGGGGCTGTGCTCTACAAGCTCAGTGGAGGATCTCAGGCACCGGGAATCTCTGGGGCCTGGCTGCTGCTGCTGCCACTGCTGCTGCCATGGCCACAGCCCTGTGTAGGGATGGAAGCAGCTGCAGTGATGGTAGGTCATCCTCCACCTGCAGGCAGGAGGCCCATGCTCACAGCTCAGTCTACCCAGGGATTTCATCTCCCTCAGGGTGTTGGCTCTTTGTCTCACCTTTCCTATTACATGCCTTGCCCTGGGAATTGGCCCGGTGCCAGCTTTGTCTGGCCTTTTTGTGCAGGGCTGTCCCACAATCACAGCACCCTGTATGTGCAGCTGTCCTGTGGCTCAAAGCCAAGCTCCCTGTTACACCCTGTTAACCCCTTCCTTCCAAGTTCCCTTATGCATCCTCTGAGTGCCCGTCATGAGGCACACTGTCCCATCCCTCAGCCATGGTGTCCCCATCACCATCTGCTCCCCCTGCCCCAAGTGGCACAGCCTTTCCAGCGAGGTGGCCTCACAAAGGACAAATTAATCCTCATGAAGGGTTTTTTTAGATACCGGGCTCAGCTCCCAGTTACAGTGCAGACATGTTCCTTCCCAGACCTGGGCAGGCATCTCAGCCACCCAAGGATCCAGCTTCACCTCCTTGTCATGGCCCAGCCAACCCAGCTTTGCAGCACATCAGCCACACGATACCTGCACACAACAACCTTCACAGGAGTAATTAGAAACGTTAGCAGAAGCTCCATCTGTCCTGGTTTCAGCTGGGACAGAGTTGACTCTCTTCATAGTGAGAGGCTGTGTTTGGGTTTGTGCTGAGCAGAAGCTGATCACACACTGATGGGCAGAGCTGCTGCCAGGACGGTCAAGGACTTTCCAGCTTCTCTGCTGTGCCCGTGTCTGCAGGGACAGGAGGAGCTGGGAGGGAGCACAGCCCCAGTGACCAGCCCAGGATTCAACCTCAGGTTTAGGACTGAGACCCAAACCGGCCACTGGTCTGTTCCATCCCATGCCCGGCCTGGCCAGGAGAGAGGTGAGGCTCTGTCCTTGCTCCAGGTTGTCTCCCTCTCTCAAGGTTGTCTCAGTCTCTCACTCAGGCTCCTATCTCCTTTTTTGGGATTGCAGTTTCAGGTCTCTCCCTGCTCTGGGATTGTTAGCTGGGAGCGGGCTGAGCCTTGGTCATGGGGTAGTGAGCAATATCACTGTGTGTCACTCATTTATATATTTTATATGTTACTATTATTATTATTATTTTCAATGTTATTGTAGTTTAGTTATTAAATTGTTCTTACCTCAACCCATGAGTCTTTTTTCCCTTCACCCCTTTAATTCTCTCTCCTATCCCCGGGAGCAGGGAGGGTGGGAAAGTGGGTGTTGTGGTATTTAGCTGCCAGCCAGGGGTTCAAAACCACACCACCCTCAGAGGCTCTGGCCAGCAGCCAGGGGATGCTGGAGCCCAGGATGTGAGCAGAGGACGCAGCGCTTCTGCCCAGTGGTAACGGGTGTTGCCCTGGCAGCACGGTGTCCCCGCTGCTTGGCCCCAGGGCCCTGTTCTGCTCCATCCAGGCAGGGACCCAGTTCCCCAGGTGGAGAGGTCCCTCTGCTGCCCCAGTTCAGCAGAGCCTGTAACAAGTGGGGTCCCAGCCCAGGGAACATGCTTGCAGAGGTCCCCCATCCCAGCTGGTTTGGAGCAGGGCCAGTAGAAGTGCTCAGGTAGCCGAAAGGGATTATACTGGTCCTGGTCCCCAGGGTAGGATGGGACCTGGAGCCCACTGCAGCCCAGGAGGGATAAAGGCAGCTCTGATGGCTTTTGGTTTAGCACCAGCAGCCCCCATACATTGCTTGTTCTTGCTTGCACGGGGTCCCCTGTATCTTTGGTTGGCAGGGGGACCACGGCCCCTCCAAGCCAGTGTACCCAGTAAAGCACAGCACACAACCAGGATCTTTACCAACATTTTCACTTCTTACAGGGCCCCATGCTTTGTTTTCCATGCGCACAGGGCAGCTTGCAGAGGAGCTCCAAACCAAATGGAGGGCATTGTGGATTTCTTCAAAGCATCATCTCCCAGCCACACACAACGCTGTCACCACCTCCTGCAGCTCTTGACTGGCAGCACCAGGCTGTAGCCCCTGCCCAGCCAGTCCCCAACAGACTGGACAGAAGCTGGGAAAGCACCCATGAGGGCTTGGCAACCCAACCCTACTTTTTCAGCCCTCCTCCCAGCACTGCAGCCTAGTTTGCACCAACAGGAACCCAGGTTACAGACCAGGCGCTTACTCAGCCCTGGCAGAGTCACTCACTTTGTTCCTATCACCTGAAGCTGAGGATCTTCTGGCAGCAGCCAGAGCCTGCCTAGATTAAAAGTCACCTGCAAGTCTTGCATCTCTGACCATCCTGGCAAAAGCAGACAGATTCTGGCAGCCAGCACACAGCTCAGGCAGCAGCAGCAAGGTTTCACAGCTGGTTTAGTTTCAGTTAAGCTTGAGCAGTTTGTGTCCAAGGGCCATAAGGCCGGCAATGCAAATGGAACATTTTCTGCAAGCCCACAGAAATGCTCCCGTCTGCAGCCCAGAGCAGAAGGCAATAGGCAGCTTTTCTTAGACAAAACTATCAAAGTAGACGTATTGCTTGCATGTAAGGCTCCTTCATACTTCAAAGCCAATTTTGGCCAAGTATAGGACCAGGTAAGAGCACTCAGCTCACATTTCGCAGGTCCCTTATGCACGTAGCACAGCATGGGGTTTAGGCTGTGCCCACTGCTGCCAGGAGCCCCCAGGCCACCCCACTTAGACAAGGGCTCTCAGGGGTGCTAGGGGACACAGGCCAAGCTCGTACAGAAAGACCCAGCTCCTTTCTTAGAGAGCAGCATTACTCCCAACACACAGCTCTTCCTGACAACTGAACATCTCCATGAACACGCTCCTCCTTTCAAGCCCACCTTGCTTCTGCCTCCCTCAGCTATTCCATCAGGGCCTGATGAGCCAGGGCCACATAACAGTGACGACTCCATCAGCCATCGCTGCCAACCCACACCTGGTGAGGAAGCGGAATTCAACTCTTTCAGACTAGGATATAATCAAATCGGTTTAATATATAGTCAACATACTGTAAATGCATCTGAATCCTACAGTATTGCTATCGGCCATGGCCACCAAGCCGAGGAGACCACCTTTCTAGAAAGGCACTGAGAGGTAGGAGAGGTGGGGCATTTCCCCAGATTAGTTGCAAATGAAAACATGTGTGGGACCTTCCCCAGGAGGCCCAAGATAACCAGAAACTTGTGCTTTTTGAAAGGAATGTTCATGTCCTGGGACAAGTACCAGCTGGAGTAACAGCCAAGGCCTCCTGCTGACCAACAAATCAAGAAACTCTTGCTGGCTTTTGCCTATACTAAAAGAAAAAAAGAGAAAAAGAAAGGTGCAGACAGAAGAGCCTGGCTCTGTGTGCGTGAAGGTTATTTGATGAGGCAAGAGCCTGGCTCTGTGTGCGTAAAGGGTATTTGGTGAAGCAAGAGCAAGAAAGATGCATAAGGCTGCTTTTGCCCTTGGCCAGGGACAAGGACTGTTATTTGCATTGCTTTGGACTCCGTTACCACCCCAGGGGGGAGTGAGAAGAAATGTGTCATCCTCCAGTATTGCCACCACATTTTCCTGCACCAGCAGAGCAAGAGAAAAGTTCTGGAGCAAACTGAGGATCTGGAGTGGGGACAATGGTGTCACCAAGCATTTGGCTCATCTTCTGTGGCAGCTGAAGTGGGAAGTGGCACCACAGTGGTCTCCTCATGGTGGGGGAAGCGTTGAGTCCTGCAGCTCTGCAGGAAGGCACTGTTCACTGGGGTGGGTAGGTCCAGAGGTGCTAATTCTCAAATTTTGCATAAGGGTTCTCTTCCTTGAACAGGCCTAGAAGAGAAGAGAGATTTGTTCAAACAGCAGCTGTCAGTCATGGCCAGCAAGAAACCTAGCTCTTGGTAACAACTCTGTCATCCAGCCTCCTGTCCTGCAGTCCTTCCACGAGACCTGCTGGGCACTCCCTGGACCAAGCCACCTCCCAGGGAAGCACTGCTGGCACAGAGGACCGGCTCTGCAGTCAGGCTGGTGCCTGCTCTGTGCTCCTGCAGCTGAGGGCACCCAGGCGCCTGCCTGGCCCCCCACCCCAGGGCTCCCCACCTCCTTGCTAAGCCCAGGGCTGCCGGAGGGCCATGCCTGAAGAGCAGCAGCATTATGGCTGGTGCTGTGTCTATCAGCTTCTGCTCCTCCCCTCCTGTCAAGCCCCAGCAGCTTCTCCTACATGGTAAATTTAGAGGACACGGGTCCCAGGGAGGGATAAACACTCCCCATTCCCTGCCCAAGAGGAGCAGGATTTGCATGGGGCCTCACGCCAATGACCTGAGCATCCATCTCTACTCTTGCTCCCAGGAGGGCAAGAGAGCAATTCACTGAGACAGGGGAAGCAGGGACTCTTTTCCCTGCTGGCCAAGCCTCCTCTGCAGCTGTAACCATAGCAAGGAACAGTTTCTGAGGCTGCTAGATCTAACGCTTAGTTTGAATCACTGGTGTCAGCACTGTACCATATTTTCTTCGGATTTCATCATGCCGTGATTTCATCTCTGCTCTCCTGCAAGAAGCAAACACAAAAAAACCACGAGTCAGTGACTGACGATACAAAACCAAGCAAGAGGAGAGACATCTCCTTGCTTCTTCCCAACCTAGGCAGCTCCAGGCTGCCAGGTTTGCTTAGCCCCCGCTACCCACCTCCCAAAGGCACAGGGGACCCCCAGATCCCAAGCACGTCAGCAGCCCTCAGGGAGTCAGATACACAACACTGCTGTGATGCTGCATCCATGAGTCACCCCAGAAAGACGCTGCTTATGAGGCTCATGTTTGAGCTGAGGCTGAAGCAGACGCCTGCTGCACGTGTCAAGCCCCACATGCCTCCTGGGAGCGTGCCTGATGGTATGACAAACCGTTCTGCAGCCTCACCTCTCCTCCTGCCGCACCCGTCTCTTCTCTCGCTCCCGGGCCGCTCTCTCATCATCCTTGTCTGGCCTGACAGACAGAAGAGCCCGTTAGCAGTGCTCAGCACTCGCTTCTGCAACAGCACGTGGCTGCATCTGAGCTACTCCGAGAAAACAGGGAACCCCTCTGATACTTGCTTTTTGCTCTTTTTCTTACAACAGCAGCAGCAGCAGACCCCCAACATGATCAGGATCATTCCTCCCACCACAGACATCGCAATGATCAGGGCTTCAAAGTTCACTAAAGGATGTGACAAAACACATTTAGCAGAGACATCCGTGGCTGCCTGGAGTTACAATATTTACCAGCATATGGCTACTGTCACCAGCAGCTTCAGTCACTGGACTGGTCATGTGTGTAACAGCCTGGGAAAGCAAGGTGGACATTGTTATCTATACGTACACCGAGTGCTGGCACCAGCACGTACACACCAATGGAGCAGATGTAGCTGCTAACTAGAGTGCTCGATTACTGACTAGGAAGAAAGGCAAGAACAAACGCTCTCGGGTCAAACTCCTCCAGCAGAAACAGGCACAAAGCTGTCTTAATCACTAATCCAGGTGAACAGTAACTCATCAAGGGGGAAAAAAAAAACCAACAAAACACCAAAAGACAAAAACTGAAGGCTTCAGTTCTGGGGAGGAATCTCCAACGGAGGGGCCCCAGCTGGCACTGGAGCTACTGCCCACAGGAGCTACTGCCCACAGGAGCCAGCCTCAGAAGTCATCCGAGATGGGCTGAAGGCAGATATCTCACAGACACATCCAGAGAGGCACTTTTGGGTGTCTAAATCCATTGAGATTTACCAGCCTGGGGCCAGCAGTGCTGCTGAATCAGCTGAAGGCGGAAAGCTGCTTCACACACAGCAGCACTGCATCTCCCCAGGGCGCAGGGGGTCTGCGCAGCACAGGACCCACTGGGACATGGTAGGCAGCCTGAGCCCTGGCCCCACAGAGCCAGTGTTCTCCTCGGCTCCTGCAGTGCCACCAGTAGAGACAGCAGCCAACACGGACATATCTAGACGTCACCTGAACTCCTTTGCAACAAAGAGGGGTTTCTTCCAAGCATGAGTCAGACTGTTCAGAGACGTGAGCCTGTGGAAATACTTGTTTAGGAGCCACTTCACACACAGCAGACAAGTTACAGAAATCCTGGTGCACTTGAGCCTGCTCAGAGCACTTCTGATCCCCTCCTCTCCATGCAGCTCAGACCATGAGCCCAGCAGAAAGCCTGAGCACCACACGTGGGGCATTTCAGGGTGTTTTAGAAGATGCCTGCCCATCCCCTCGCTTCAGGGACACAGCAGCAGCAGGCTTATTGGGGTGCTCCAGGCTGAGCCAACTCCACCACTGAACTTGCAAAGCCTCCAGCTCCCTTCCCACAGAGAGAGGTCAGTGGCAGAGCACCAGGCACTCCTCCACCTGATGGTAAAGGCTTAAGTCACACACATTACAAATGCCAACTCATGTAAGAGCTAATCTCCCCCAGAACTAATCTCCTCTAAAGTGAGTTTTGCAAGCTAAGGAATGTGTTCTTCTATAATGAAACCTTGTGTGAAGCTGCTCACAAACTAGTATTGCAAGGTCTTACACAACTTTCAGAAAAGCATACTGTAGTGCTAACAAAGAGGAGATTCTTCCTCCGCAAGAGTGGGAGCAGTTTTAACTCTCTTGTGGGTAGAGAAGAGAGCCCAGCCTCAAGCACAATAGATGTCCAGTGACCACAAGTCAACTTCAAGCTCCCCATCAAGGGCACAGGTGAGGGAGGGAAATCAAGCCCCAGCTTACTTCCTAGGTGCCCCAACCCCCCAAAAGCTGGGTCCTGGTCTGAGTATGAGCATGCCCCAAGCTTGGTTTAAACAAGACTAATTTCTCCAGAAACCCACCAGGAAACAGAGTCCCAAGGAGGAAAGGCAGCCCAACAGCCATCTGTTGGCCAGAAAAAGCTCACAGAGGTGATGTGGCTGCTGGCACCCCGCTGCAGCACAGCTTCTGTGGGGCTAGTTTTGGAAAAGGGCATTTTCTCAGGTGGGTCAGAGCTGAGTAGGACAACTGCCTGCTCAGCACTAGAAGACCATGCAGGCCTCCAGAGAAATCATCTCACTTCTGGTTCCAAGAGCCCCCCATGAATTTTAAGAGCCTGCCTGGAACAGCAGCCACACTGCAAGAGGTAAAGAGCCAGAAGCAGCACAAGGAACAATGCACAGGGTGCAGAGCACAGAGCTGCTGGAGAGTCAGACACTGGTGTGCACACTTTGAGCACCAGGAAGGGTTGCACGGGCAGCTGCCTGCAGAGCACTTTCAACTCTTGTTCCTAGCCGTGTTTGGAAGCCTCCATCACACCAAAGCGCAAGGAACATATTTAGAGTAGCTAAAACCCCCCAAGGTCCTTCTTGCCAGAAGGCAGGGAACTGCTCACACCATTTTCTCAACCGTGCTTCAGGAAGTTTGCAGAACCCTGGTTGACTTCAGCCTGCCCTTGCTACACCAGCAGTGAGAAAAGGAGGCAAGGGAAACCTCCCATTACCACCAGTGCAAGCAGCAGTCGGTGCCAGTTAGCAGCAAGCACAACAGGCAGTCATTGCTCCAGCACAGTCCACTTACCCCAGCAGACTCCCCAGCGCGCAGAGCGGAGCTCACAGAGGTCAGCCGGTGGGAGGACTCTTCGGATGGGGTACTCCACGCATCTCCCGCTGCTGGCACACCACAGGCACTGGGACACAGGAACCAGGCAGCACAGCGTTACTGGTGCACGGCAGTACTGCCAGTTAGCTGTGCTCTGCTTTGTTAGCCGCAACAACAGGGCCACTGCCACTGGCTCCCAAGAACCAGGTACCACCCAGCAGCAACAGGATGCTCTAGAGCAACAGCTGTGTTCTTGCCTGCACCAGGAGAGGCAGGCGAGGGAAATGCAGATTTCTAGAGAGAGTAAAGATGCTGAAAACCCTTCTCCTGGCTTGCATGATGGTCGTCATAACCAAATCCTTCATGTTTATTACATGCAGCATTTTTGGGACAAGAAGAAAGCCTTCGAGATAAGCCACTCAACACAGAGCTGATGAGCAGAAGTTTGCGTGTGCCCCCACTAGTCGATGGTCGTCATAACCAAATCCTTCATGTTTATTACATGCAGCATTTTTGGGACAAGAAGAAAGCCTTCGAGATAAGCCACTCAACACAGAGCTGATGAGCAGGAGAAGTTTGCGTGTGCCCTCACTAGTCGTTGCCAGCTAGACTACCTGCAGCAGCTCTGCGCCCATCTCTCCTGGTGGCTCCAACCCCCAACACCAGCGTTCAGCTGGGTTTGGTCAAACTGGTTCTGGCTAAGTCAGTTATGAGATCTGACTCAAGTTCAAGTTTGCTGATATCAGAGATAAAGTGGTGGAGGAGGCTGGCAGGACACATATCCCACATCCACCCAGCACCACGGCACCCACAGACAGGTGGAGGGGCAGCTTGGCCAGCCAGTCCAGCCCACTCAGCTCCTTTGCTGTGCCCGTCCCCCTGACAGTGTCTCCCATCCATGAGGAGGAGCTCAACAATTCCAACACTGGACTCAAAAAGCACACAGCAAAACCCAAGCAGGTTCTAGCAACCTCTTCCCAAAGCACCAAGGGCGGGGGGCTGCCCTCTCACCATCATGGGTGGGTGACATTTGCAGCATGCTCAGGACAAGGGCAGGGGAGCAGCCCCCCCTTCCAGGAGGGAAACTGCTCCCTAAGAGCCCCACAAAGCCTGTATTTTCAGGCATTGCAAGAAGTTGGAAGTTTTATTGATGCTACTTACAGTGACATTTTTCAGACACTCCTCACAGCTCCTGTTTGTATACTGGTGACAACCTACAGGAAGGAAAAAAAGACACCTCAGTACTTTGAGGAGCCTCTCAGTGGTTTAAAACTCCAGGCTTCTCGAAGCCTGTTCCTGCCCACTGCTTTGCCTGCTCCAGGAGCTGGTTGCTCCCACCAGACCCACAGCAATGCAGCGTAATGCTGCTGCAAGAGCTGCCAGCTTCAAAACACACTCGGTGTGATAGTGGGAGGCCCAAATGGAAGTCATCTGCCTTGCCAACGCTGACCCAAAGCCTGGAGCTGGGAGCTCCTCTGCCTGGGTTGTATTTCCCTGAAAGTCAGAGCATCTGCTGCAGGCAGCTGGCAGCAGGACAGCTGGGGGACATGGAGGATGTTGGTCTGGAGGGACCCTGCGGGGACGAGGACAGGTGGTGCAGCCTCACATCACCAGGTGACAGAGCAGCTCAAGCAAACAAGCACCAGACAAGGAAGTTACTACAAGTAAAAAGCAGAAGCAGAGAGCACAAGGAGGGACACACAGCTACGGTCCCTGTGGGGAGCCCATACCCTGCCCCAGCCAATTCATCCAACCCTTCCTTCAGCAGTCCAGGTGATGGGAGCAGCACCACAGCTGAAATCTTTGCCCATGTTCAGAACCTGTTTCCACCCCCATTTGGCAGAGGAAAACCCCTGCTCTGGAGATGTGGACGGCTCTCAGCAGCAGTGCCACCGTGGACATCAGCATCCCCAGGGGATGCAGGGAAGCTGGGTGGGGGGAACACATCAGGTCTGAACACAGGACAACGTGGCCCAGTCCAGCCACCTGACTGGACTTGCCTGCAGCTCCCAGCTGGGCTAGCTCTTTGGGAATGTCTTCCTACAAGCTACTCACCTGCCATTTGATTGGCATGTTCCCCCCAGAGCCTTAGGAAGGGTGGTTTGCCAGCCCTTGAGGATCAGCCATTTAAACCTCACCTCTGCCTAGAGTCTAAGCATCAGCCTATTCAACTGTGGTTAAAAAAACAAAACAACACAAACCAATTAGCCTGACAACTCCAGAGCTGGTGGAAGAAGGATCACTGCTTCACAGCACCTTAATCAGGAAAAAAAATCAGTCCCAGAGGTGCTTGTTTTCCACACTCGCAAGCAGCAAAGCTGCATTTTCTCTCTCCAGCTGGCAGGAACCCTCAGCTGTGACCCACTGTCACCAGTCACATGCTCTGCGCAGCCCTCCAAACAACTGGGCAATTTATTAACATAGCTCCGATAAGGATGTTTACACACTGGCTGGAGAGGCCGAGATTGCAGATTTTAAACACTTGAGGAAGTTGCGTCTCCCCTATTTCTCCAACTGAGGCCAGAAAAGCATTGCAGCGCCTGTGCTGCCCCGAGACTGATTACGAGGAGTCACGAAACAGCCCTCTCACCCTGCGAGGGGCCATCAGCGGGCAAAAGGAGAGCCTGAGGCTTTAACTGGGCTTCCTACTGACCTCTTGCTTTCCCCTGGGGTGTCCCCTCTTCTGGTCCCCCAACTGGAGTTCACCCTCAGCGCTGTTAAGCCAAAGCCACCCTCTTAGAGCTGGATGGGAATGCGCCATTATCAGGACCTTGCAGCCCTTCAGCATTCATTGGGGTTTGTCTGATGGCCTGATCTCAGGGGACAAGGACAGCATGGGAGGCAACACAGTCCTCGGGGACAGAGGTGGGACAGTAGCTCTTGCTGTGCTAGAAGCCTCCTGGATTGTGCTTCTTCGGCTTGGCTACAAGAGAAGTGAAGTGAATGCCTCGGGGCGGAAGAAGGGCAGCAAAACACATGCTGGTCCTCGCTTACCTCCCAGCCGGAGCCACCATGCAGCCGTTGGAGTCTAGACATCACGTGGAGATCAGTTCCTCGCTCCGGAGAGTGGGCAGACTTCCTGGGACACCCTTGAAGGGCACTGTCCCCACCCTGTGCTAGAGCTTCTCCTCTACCTGGCACAGCACCCAGGGGGCTACGCTATGTCCTCCACCCACTAAGGAGGAAGAAGCAGTCGGCCGCTCCCTCCAACTCAACCCAGCTCTGACAGCACCCATCTTCTTCCTGGTCTGGAGGTCTCAGCCTGAGGCTCCCCCAGCCAGTCGCCTGTCCTGAAGGAGGATCTCCTCTGACGGACCACTGGTGGCGGCCCAGTGAGACCCCCCAGCCAAGAACCGGTACCCAACTCCTGCCTGAGCCCTGCCGGAGCCATTAGCATCGCTAAGCGCACTGTTCCATTGCAGGGGCAGCCAGAAAAGCAGCAAGCAAAGCCTCTCTACCAGCACCCCATCTTCCAGACCCCAGAGAGACACACCAGTGCCGGCGCTGCGCAGGATCCCACCCTGCAGAGCTCCCAGCACGGACAGGACTTCCCCCCCCCAATCCCCCTCCCCATCCTGAGTAGCCACAGGGCCTGGGCCAGTGGCCACCCCCTGGACCACAGCCCCTGAGGCAACAGCGTGTGTCACCACAAAAGCAGGGTGTGCAAAGCCCTGATCTTGGGGTGTTCTGCAAGGAGTGCTTGCTGCCAGGATCTGCTCCCCATCTCTGTCCTCA
>NW_010129360.1:0-219 GCF_000699245.1 Pterocles gutturalis | reverse complement strand
TCCAGCCAAGAGGATATTTAAAGGACATTTTAGAGAGATGTGCCAAGGGGGTTTGGGAAACCCTTATCTTCACAGATAACACCTGGCCTGCTGATTCGCTGGGGACCCATGGAGCTGGGAAACAGGAGGTGATAAGGGAAGGAGAGAGGGGAGAGAGGCAACGTTACCCGTGTGCGTCCGGATGTGCCCCGTCAGCAGCCAGGGCCGGGAAAAGGCCTT
>NW_010129359.1:7658-10570 GCF_000699245.1 Pterocles gutturalis | reverse complement strand
CGGCCGCCGCACGCCCTCTCTTGGGGAGCCACCCTCAAGGTCAGCCCCAGCCCCGACGCGCTGCCAGCAAAGGACTCCTGTCTGGGGGAGGAGGCAAGGTGGGAAGACCCTGACTGGAGAATCTAGCCCTTCTGAAATGGACTTAAGGGAGATGTAGTCACTCTGGTGCGCAGAGAGCATCACTCGGGGCACAGAAACGCACCAAACCTCACTGTTAGAGGGCTGTGTTACAGGCAGGCAGAGAGGTATGTGTCTCTCTGCAGATACACAGAGAAAGAAAGTGTGATGGAAAATCAGTAGTGCCTGTGATCTTGAGGAGTCTGCTGGCTTGGCTCCCCATCCCGACACAGTTCTGCTACAGCCAGATCTGACGGATGTCTAATACGTTCTTAGAGACTTTCTGGGCTGGAGACCCACAGCCTTCCCAGGCAGCCTGCTCCCACGCCTCACCATCCGAAAGCTTCTCTTTCTGTCTGACCTTGCTGCTGTATCTCAAGGCCCTCACTCTTTGCTATCCAAAATGAGCATAAATAACACATTTCCCTACCTCTCTTGCTCTTAGGGACCATTCCCTTCTACCCCCTGCACCCCCTTCTCCAGGCTGCCCAGCCCAATCCATCCCCCTTTCCTCTCAGGCTGCATTTCCAGGTTGGCAGACTGGAAATATGGTTGTCTCCTGGACCATCCCCAGCCATCTCATAGCTTTCTGGTTGTGTGGTGCCCACGAGTGGAGACTGCTCCAGGTGAGATCTTCCCAGAGCCCAGGAGAATGAGATTACTTCACATCCTTTGGAGGCTCTGCTCTAGTTTGCACATCTCAATACGTGCACATCTCAATATGTACTCTGGTCTTTCCCACAGCATCCACAATCACCTCCCACTTAGTTACATATCTTCTCTGGGAAGCAGCTCCCTGGCTACTGTTCACAACCATGCCCTCTGCTCCTCTGGCTTCCCAGCCCATGTCCATGCCAGGAACTGCCTCCGGGTAGAGGTAATTTGCACCTCTTAAATTCTCTCCTGGTTTTTTTACATCCTTTTCCTTTGTTTTGTCAAGGTCACTTTGAATTTAATCCTCTTCTGTCACATCATCTGCAGATTTGCCAGACAGGTCTTCTACTTAATCAGTCCCAGCACTAACGATGGCACTGAATAGAGCAGAGCACAGGACACACTCTGGCACCGTCCCACACAACACTGATTCTCCTGGCAATGCATCATCCACAACTGGTCTCATGGTAAGTTACCCAATATTCCCACAGCTGTTCTGAATGTAATTTTACTACAGTTGCAGATCATTTTCTTATTTATCAGCAACAAAAGAGAGAAAGAAAGAAGACAGCTTCACGTCTGTTAAATCTGGGGTTTTCTCTGCATTACCTGATGCTGACTCTGACGCCTGCCTGAGGAATTGCCACCAACAGAGAAGCCCACAGGGAAACACATGGGCAATCACCAGGCCACTCTGCCCCTAGAAGACTTGTATCTGTGCCTTGTCGATACAGTGAGTTTAAAATGTCCAAGGGTAGTGACTGACCTCAGTGTGCAGATCGGGACCATCACTCAGCCTTACCCCAAACCTTCTGTGAACCATGAGCCTTATTCCTCCCACGCCCTCCCAACGCTGGTCTGTGACAGGTAAGACAAATTTGTGAAAACTCAGCTCTGCCATTGTCCATACTTCCACTTGACAGCACAGTTCATGGATTTTTCAGGGCAGATGGGACTGTTATACTAACCTCTTTTGACCTTCTTAAGCAATCTAGGCTCTCGTATTTCACTCAGAGATTTCCAGGAGTGAAATAAGTGATAAAAGCTTACAGATACCTCCAAATTTAGCTATTGCAATGATTCCCTGCTTACCTGACAAGTTTGCTTTCCTATCGCTTGGAGAAAGTCGTTTGAGAAATCTAGTATGAGAAGCAAGCTCCATTTTTTCAATTTAAAGTCTGCTGGAATACAAAGGTTTCTGGTGGCTACATGTTGGCATAAATTTATTTTCCAGGCATATTGCCTCCATGAAGCAATTACTTCCCATTTCAGACCTATCCAAGAAAGTAAAACTTGGCAGTCCTATTAGTCCACCACTAGAAAATAAAAAAGACAGCCTGTGGTTACTTATAAGTAGGTAGGTAGGTAAGTAGTGCACTAACTGAAAAGAAAATCAGCTTGGACAAGCTATTGAGAATTTTGCTTCTTTGTTGTGCCTGAAATCAAAGACAGTGTCTCCGAAATCAGAGATAGCATCTTATATATTTTTCATCTTCCATTCAGTCTGCCCTTTTCTAAAATTATCATACAGCCTCTATGTACATGTGGATCACACAACTCTACAATTGCTTCAGTTTTACTTTCCCAGATTTTTATTTTTCTTTGGAAGGATGGTAGTGGGAAAAGGAAGAGAAAATTTGAATTGCAGTTCTCAGAAAACACCAAGACAAATTAATTCAACATCTATGTATTTGATTTGTGCTATTCTGAAGTAAAAGCACATCCATCCCATGCTCTGCTCCACAGGCTTCAAAGACTGTACATATCAATAGAGGCTTATTGATTGTGCCAAGACCAAATCAAATAACTTCATGAGAACTGAGAACAGCACCACCACCACATCCCAACCAAAGATTAAACCTAACCTTGATCCTGCCCCACTAAAGCCACAGAGCACCTGCCCACCAGCTTTGACGGGGATCAGACCAACCCCATTGAGAACATCTGGTCCACCAGCCACCTGCCTTTGCTTGAGCCCTTCCACCCAGAGAGCAGAGCTGTTACACGCCTGGGGAGGCTAGAGAGGCCAAGTGTAAGGAAAAACAAGCATCAAAATCTCATGTAGACGGCCTTCTCAGTTAAGCATTTTGAGACTAAGAGACAATTATTCCTTACAATGTTTCCCTGCCATTGCTGCTTTA
>NW_010129359.1:0-7627 GCF_000699245.1 Pterocles gutturalis | reverse complement strand
ATATTGGAAAAGAGGTAAACAGAACTTCTTTTAAGGCTGCAAAAGGCAATTTTAGGCAGAGCGTTGATGACCAGAGGGTTCAGTGGTCGTGGTCACCAAACCACCAACTTAGGTTGCCAAAACAACATTCCCCTGGAAGAGAGAAAACATTACACGCCTGAGCAGCCTTCATGTCCCATCTCCCTTCTCATAGCTTGGAACAAACTTTGTTTGAGGTAAGATTATTTAGATCACCCAATCGGAAGTGAATTAAAGCTGAGACTGTTGTAAAGACCTGCCTTGCTTTGATCCAAATACGTCTTTCCTTTACAATCAGTTTCAATTTGCATCAGTTTGAGCCTTCTTTTTGCATCAGCTGGAACACCTTGCCTCTTCTCTGCTGTAATTCTGCAAGCAATATAAAGTGCAAATAGCCATAGAGACACAGCATATGCTCAACAGAGACACATTTCTGTGTGGTCTTCCTGCCCCCCACTGCCAGCCAAAGCTGTGGTAGAACCTGATGCAGCACCAGAACTCACACAGCCTGTACCAGTTTAACTGGGATCACAGCGTTATTCTCACTATGCACAGCAGTGGCTTTTGGAGACTTCACAGTGTACACTGTCAATATGTAATAACACTATGCATCGTGAATTATGGAGTTGCTGGAATCAATGGGATTTTGCATATTAATTGCAAACACACCCCAAAAGACAAAGGAATTTATTGGCTTAATTAGTGTTGCAGCTCTGACAACATTCGAGCTTCAATCTCACACAGATTGATAAATAGCAGCACAGTGTTACTCCTCAAGGATGCTTTGCCTTTTGAGAGGGGATGCTCAAGTTTACGATACACATGCTCTCAGCTGCAGTGATACACTCAGCAGGGTCTTGGAGGAGAGGAGCTTCAGAGATATCTGACGCCTCTCTTTCCTACACAGGTTGCTAGATGCTGGCAGAAGGAGTTTCTCCACCCTCTCTGCAGATGCTAACAGTGTTTTCTCTGAAAGGTATTTATATAGTGGTGCTTACTGGGCAGGACACAAACCGGAGCTGGACCATTTCCCTCTCTAGGGTACAAAGACTGAGATTCATTCTAATACATCCTCAAACACTACACAACAGGAAGCTGCTGCCATGCTGGCAGTCCGAGGCTAGCTGCATGTAATGTACTTAAGGATTGATTCTGACTCCCCGGACGCTGAGACAAACTAAGTTTGAGAAGAATTAGATCAGTGTTCCTGGAAGCAGACTTTGGCCCTTGGGCTCCCAGGTCCCAGGGAGGACAGCTCCATGAAAAATGAGGTGCCAGGAGAAGGAGAAGCAAACGTCAAGAATTCAACTGTATAGCAAAACAAAACAGAGAGAAACCCACCTGGATCTGATCTCCATCACCTCATGCATTCACATGCTGCAGCACAGCACGGCGGACACGGAGTTTCAGGAACAGCATTACAATAATAAGGGAAGAGCAAGACACTACCTGAAAAGCAGCTTCCTCCCCATGGAGTTAAAACATTTTCTGCATTATCATACCATCAAAATTGCATCTTAGAAAACTAAGATTGGACAAAGAATCATTGTTCATAAAGCCTGTACAGAGGATAGCTCACATCTTCAGACAAGCTATTCTCCTGGGCATGTCCCCCCCCATCCTCAGCAGCAGCTCTTTCCTCTTTGGGATGGGGTTCACATCACAACACTCAAGCAACAAGCAATTTGTTGACAAAGAGAAATGGCACCAAGAAACCGTTTCAGCTGCATTCAAGAGCAAGGCTGGATATTTTTGTTTGGTTTTTCTAGCCATGATCTGGCAGCCACAAGCAAAAAGAAGAGCCAGGATCAGGAGAATGTCGCCTCTCTGGGAGGAGCACAGCCAAAGGCTGCAGGCAAGCCATGCTCGCCAGGCCACCGCGCTCACAGAGCACTGGAAGAGATAATCCTGCATTAATAGGGCAGCAGATCACAGGGATCAAACAGGCCTTTGCTGTTTCTACCCTAGCTCATGCCAAAAAAACCCCAAAAAAACAAAACAGGAGCAAATGCAACAGAGAGAGAGATATGCCATCAGCCCCCCCTGTGAAGGAAATCTACTCCCATTTACTAGAATATAGAGCTGTGCCACACAGGGTTAATTCAGGCTATTTTATAATTGGAAGAACCCAAAGAAGATGGGCATTTATGGCTTTCGCTACAAGGAAACAGGGGCACAGCTCACATCTCCTTCAGAATTACACTGCAAAAACTCGAGAGTGAGATCCCACAGGGCACTCCGCGGTGGGGACCAGGATGCAGCCGTGGCGAGGCACCTTTCAGGCTGTGACCTGAAACCACCACCTCTCAGGGCTTCAGCCTGAAACGTAGGGGGAAAGAAGGGGAATTCCGACATATGTTCAAGCCTAGGACATCCAATCCCACTGCAGCCTCGGCTTCTCGCGTACCCAGGAGGTAACGCCTCTGTCCCACGGGCTGTTTCCAGGGGATCAGCATTGCCCTCTCCTGGCCTCTTTGGAACTCATCGCTAAGGCCAGTAACAAGCTGGTCCTGAACGATGAGGAATCAGGAGGAGCTCGGCCCCTTGCTTTAATGCCCCATGCTCAAAAATGCAGCTCACTCGAGGGCGAGTGGGCTCAAGAAGCAGTGAAGCATCTCCCTACTTCTGCTGTGGCACCTGCCGTGCCACCAAGGGATCAACTTCTGAACTGGCGTGGGCTTGGTCTAGAAAAATAGGCCCCCATCTGCATGTTAGCCACAGCTTATAATCAAACTGAACCTCTTTCTGCCGTTAGACGTAAAACCAGTTGAGCACAGGCTCTCACCCGTAAGTGCCAGGGTGTCCACACGGTAACACTGTACCTCTCTCGTCTGCAATTAATCTTCCAAGTCTCTGCATGATGCAGACATTCATAGTAAAAAGGACCAAACACCTTGTAGTCTCAAAGTCAGTGAAGATTCAGTTAGTCTTTATTTTATTCTGACAGGCTCCTTTATCCCAGAGACAATACTAAAACACAGGGTCTTAGCAGGAATTTTTCACAGAGTTCAGTCCAATCACAATAAGGAAAAAATCTGTTAAAAAAAAAAAAAAAAAAAAAAGGTATTTAACACAAACTTGTTAGATATAAAATACATTTATATGCCATTTTGCCTCTATCTGCCACAGACCCTTTTAATATAATTAACCTGTGGTATAAACAGAAAAAGATCACACGAGCGTCCACCAAACTCATCCTCCCTACCTTGTGAGTTCACAGATTAAACCCTTCCAGGCACCATAAGCTACTGAAGGAGCCAGGAAAGGAGATAAGCAAGCATTAAATTAAAAAAATAAAAATGCCCAGAGTGAGTTTCAAAAGCGGTAAACCCGAGACCAAAGTGTGGCTTACATCACATGTGTAAAGCCATGAGGCACAAAAAGCAGCACTTTGCTTTTCTAACAGCAAAAGGAGGAGAACCCACAGATGGGGCTGTCCTGCCCTGCTGCGGACCAGTGCGGCCCCATCAACCCAGGCATCACTCCACAGAGGGATGAGCGTCAAGGAGAAAAATCTATGAGCCCATATCCTGGAAAATACAGAGGCACCAGCCTTGGCTTGGGACGTCAGACACCCAGCTGCTCTTGCCATGTGTGTATCCTCAGAAAACTCTCAAGCCAAAGCAGCATTTCCTCACCCATCTCCCTAGAGACTTGCCAGGAGCTCCCCAAGCCAATGAAGGTCAAACCAGAAGGAAACTGGTGCCCAGCCACGAGCCCGCTCTCTTGCTGGAGAGCAGAGTAACCTGAACACCTTCCTCCAGGGAATCTCTGCAGACGAGGGGTGGCTGGCAGCCCTCTCAGGACTCTCAGCAGCATCCCCATTTCCCCTCCAAGGTGTTCTGTGTGCTTGGATTTCTCCTTTCTCCCCTTTTTTCCAGGGATCCCTCCCACAGCCAGTGATGCCTAGGCATGGTACAAGGGTCAAGGATTCACATCAGTAGCACAAAAATCAGGGATTTGTTGCTGCAATATCTAAGCTGTTTTGAGAGCATGAACGCCTGTCTAATTTTTTATCTCTTAACTATTTATTATTATTTTAGCTTGACCATGCAGCTGAGCACAAAACAGAAGTACCCTTTGACTAAAACTCCGACTTTCCACTTCTTTCAGGGAGGTTTCACTATTCGCATCACATCTGATCAGCCCACAATTTTTAAAAGCATTTGCTTTATTCATCAAGTAAAATAACACCTTTGAGGGGTCAGACCTCCAGAGCAGACACTGGCTAATGGTTGTCTGAGATACCAGCATCATTTGAGAAAGACGGTCCCGGAGAAAGCTGAAGCCAGCCTCTGAGTACACACTAATTCTCCTCCTCCCACCCAAACCAGGGGACCAGGGTATCCCCGTTGCAAATATCCCTTCTATTTGTGCCATGAAACACACAGAACCCATGGACCACATCCAAGGGGAGGATCCCGTCAAAGCCCAGAGGGCTAGGAGCCCACCGCAGGTTGCTGGCCAGGCTGCATGTGCCCCCACTCTCGCCCACAGCCCCCCACAGCACAGGGATTGCCATCCCCATCCACAATGCTGCCTCTGCCTTTCCAGACAGCTGCACCACCAAGCACTAAAGTTTTTCATCTCCCAATTGCTTTTGCTAGTGTTACTTCAGAAAAAAAACCAACCCACACACCGAGCCACCACCACGATGCCTGGGATGGAGGAGCCTGGCCAAGCACCACCACCGCTGACCCTGGGTGAGAGCCATCGACCCCCTGCAGAGGCAATCTCGGAGGTCCCTGCAATGAGGAGAGGAAACAAAAAAGCCTCCAAGCAGCCAAGGGAGACGTTCATTCTATCGATTGTGTAAACTGTCAGTGGAGTGGCAATGAGCATTTTTTTTTTTGTTTCTATCCTGGGGAATAATCCAGCCTGATAATTAGTACATAAGAGATAAGTGGAAAATGAGACATCTAGTGAGGGTGGTTCAAGCCTCCTCATGACATTGATAATGTGCAGATACATAGATCACTGTCGGGGCAAACCGCCACTGTGAGCCTGTGTCTTCCCATTGCCTCATCAATCCATCATCTGCTTAGCTACTGACACCTTGGCAGGCACACACTGCCAGCCCTGCATTTGAATTGCAAGGAGCAGGCTCCACCAGGGAATACAGATTTAAAAATCTAAGATTCAAATTTGTTTAAGTATTGTGAACAGCAATTCCCTTGCAAGGCATCTTCATTGCCCTTTTGCCAAGGGGGAACAGTTGGGTCTTTGTTAGAAGTACAAATTGCTTCTTAATGCAAAGGATAAAGCAGAGCCCAGGCACCTCCTTAGAATTCCTCCTTGCTCCTGCTAATGCTGCTGCATGTCAATTTTAATTTTTTGAAATTTAAACCGAGGGCTTTGTGTCTAAGCTCCACTTTGTCAGAAGGGAGGGGAGGAATAGTCAAAAAGGATTATGGATCTGGGGGAATTGAGGTTCCATAGCAATTATACTTCATTTGGGTCTCGGACACTGGTTTTAATCATATTCTAAATAGTACAAATCAACAAGACATTAGAGATTGATAAGTGTCTAACACACATACCTGATTATGAACTCTGCTTCCCTCGGCTGGGGGGTGTTTGAGGACAGGATGAAGGGAGGAATTGCTTTCTCTCTCTGACCCTCCTCTTCCAGACAAGAAGACAATACCCACCAAGGACTAGGCAGGAGACAGAAGAGACTGTAAGAACTTGATCAGCACTGGGCTGCCCCAAAGTGGGGCTGGAATGAGTTCATCCTGGCTCTGGTTCCCTTTCCTCCTGCAATGTCAGGGCAGGGGCAAAGCTCCAGCCTTGGCAGAGCCCTTGCAGTCCGGCTCCTGCCTCTCTTACCTGTGAAAATGCACTAACGCTGCCAAGGGCAGCAAGCTGATAGGGAGTAAGACCTTCAAGAGGGAAAAATGAATTGACAAGACAATAAAATGAAAGTAAGAGCTTCAACTTAGCTCTTTTAGCTTCAACAGAGCAACCCCAATTTACCCCAACTGACGAGGATACCTACTGGGGTGATGGTGAAAGATGCACCTCCTCCACCGAAGGCTCAGAACCACTCACACTAGTTACACACCCGTGCACTTTTAAAATGAGCCAGAGTGGCTAGGATTTACGGAGGACCAGCAGGAGAAAACCTTTCCAAATGGTGTGAATCTTTCAGTCTTCAGTGAGCTTTCTGTCCCAGCCCGTCTCAGGGACTGTGCAGACCCACCTGCAGCCAGGAATGGTTTCCAACCCACATACACACTGCACAGTGCGGGGGTTTAAACAGACTCTCTCCCTCGCTGCCTTCTTACACTTGTCAAAGATGTTACAGGAACACAGCTTTCCATAATCACTGATTAAACCGCTTTTCCTGTACTTCACTAACCTTTGAATCAGGCTCAGATCCAGTAAATCTGTTTAGGAGATCCACTTCACACCCCCACTTTCACCTCTTGATGACTGTGTGCCACCCTTTTACAAAACTGCATAAAGGTGAAGCTTTTTTTCCTCTCCCTCTGCTTCTTCCCAGCCCCCTTAAACCATAATCAAGACCTAGCTAACCTAACTTTAAATGTTGCTACAAACCTAAAGGACTGAAGTGACCCTCCCCCCTTTACCTCCCACCCTCCCATGGTACCACCACAACGCTCCTCTGCAGCACTGGAAGAGACAGACAGATAGAAGGCGTTGTCTAAAAACATAATTTAATGTGATATTTTGGTGATTGTGGTCAACAACTGAATTTTTTTGCAGACAGGAACAGGTTTGACGTTAATGACATCATCATTCACACGAGCATTGCATTGCACAGAAAAGTAAAGTTTACACTTGACCTCATACAAACAAAGCAGCAGAGGAAAAACCAGTTATGGTCCAGTCCCACTTTGTGAATGATCTGAAAATTCATCATCATCATTAATATTCATTGACAAAAAAGATGTGACCGGTTCAAATTCCGTGTCCAGCACACTTGGGCTCTCTTACACTCCCCAGGAACCACTCAAGAGTTTCAAGCTGCCGAGTTCCTCATGTGACACGCAAAACACCGAGGCTGACAAAGGTGGGGGGGTCCAGAGCAAATGCGGGCAAGTAAGGAAGGGGATTGATTTGTTTCACTTCTATTTCATTTCCACTGGGGTTAAAAAGAAAAAAAAAAAAGACATACAAACTGATATTGAAGCTAAAGTGACCTGTGGAGACAGCGGACACCAGCAGGAACAGCGGCATTATGGGGTACAGAAATGCCAACCAGCCCCCCGTGCATCAGTGGCGGGGCCAGTTGTGTCACGTTGCTTGTTGTGTGTTAATCGGGGTACAAAAGAAAGCCAGAGAAAGTGCTGTACTTATTGTTGTTGCCTCCATGCGCTTTGCCCCCATCCAGCTTGACATACACCTCGTCGCCGGAGTCCAGGTGCAGCACCACGCTGTTGCTGGCATAGTCATAGTTCTGGTCCGCGTGCCCCCCCCCGGCCAACCCAGCCGCAGGGTACATCAGCCCCCTGACCCCCCCTTCCCAAGCCCCTCCATCAGCCCCGAGCTCCTTGTCCTCAGACCCTCCATCAGCCCCCCGAGCTCCTCTTCCCCAGCCCCCCCACCCTGTGCCCTCCCTCCTCACTTCTCCTTCCCCCTAGCC
>NW_010129358.1:456-788 GCF_000699245.1 Pterocles gutturalis | reverse complement strand
TTCTCCGCCTTCTCCTGTGCCTTGCGCTCCCTCTCCATGGCCAGGCTCAGCTCCTTCAGCTTCCGCTTCAGCACCGCCCGGTCCTGTGAGCTGCCCACGCCCAGCGCCTGCCGGCACCGCGGG
Organism: Pterocles gutturalis; assembly: GCF_000699245.1. Classification (NCBI taxonomy): domain Eukaryota; kingdom Metazoa; phylum Chordata; class Aves; order Pterocliformes; family Pteroclidae; genus Pterocles; species Pterocles gutturalis. The sequence continues at coordinate 665 of NW_010129358.1, read as the reverse complement.
GCCGTGGGGCAGGGACATGCCACCACCCTGGTATTGGGGGGCCGGCACCCCTCTGCCCTATGGACCAACATCTTGGGGTATCTGGAGTTCCCCGGCACTGCCTGTCCTGGGGATTGTCCTGCTGAGGTACCTACACCCCCCTGCACCAGCCCCTTGGGGTACCTAGAACCTCCCCTCTGCCTCCTTGGGTCGTCCGTTGGGATACCTGG
>NW_010129358.1:0-434 GCF_000699245.1 Pterocles gutturalis | reverse complement strand
CCAGGGAGCAACCAATTAGGACAAGAGGTTTTGGGTACCGCATGATGAGCCCATTGGGGTACCTAGAACCCACCTGCATCTGCCTCGTGGAGCACCATGTTGGGGTACCTAGAACCTATTGTCTTGTGATTAGTCCATTGGGGTACCTAGAACCCTCACAGAGCTGTCACCTGGAGCACCCTGTTGAGATACCTAGAACCCACCCAGACCTCCTGCCCCATGGAGCACCATGTTGAGACACTTAGAACCCACCCAGACCTCCTGCCCCATGGAGCACCCCTTTGGGATACCTAGAACCCTCCCAGAGCTGCTCCATGGAGCACCCTGTTGAGACACCTAGAACCCACCCAGACCTGCCCCATAAAACACCCCATTGGAGCACCTAGAACCTCTTGCCCCACCACGGTGCCTGTTGGGGTACCTGGAACCCCCTG
>NW_010129357.1:40973-43359 GCF_000699245.1 Pterocles gutturalis | reverse complement strand
AGCCAGCAACAGGCTGAGCCTGTGGTCATTGTGTGTCTCCGGGAGCAGTGCAACCCCCCGTCTGTGGGAATCATGAGTGTAATTCCAGGATCATTAGCCGGCAACAGGCTGAGCCTTTGGTCATCGGGTGGGGGGGGGCAGTATCATTGTGTATCACTCATTCTCTCCCTTCTCCGAGATCATTGGCCAGGAGCGGGCTGGGCCTTTGGTCATCAGGTGGGGGGGCAGTATCACTGTGTATCACTCATTTGTATATTTGTATAAAGTATTATTTTCAATATTATTGTAGTTTAGTTATTAAATTGTCCTTATCTCAACCCACGAGTCCTCTTTTCCATTTACCCCTTTAATTCTCTCCCCTATCCTTGGGTGAGGGCAGGAACTATGTGAGCGGGTGTGTGTGGTTTGGGCCCCAGCCAAGGGCTAACCTGTCACAGTTTTCATGCTCAATGGTAGATAGCCAAACTAGTAACAGAGCTGGAGTTCAGTCATGAAGAAACCATTATTTACTGAAGGTGAAGATATTAAAACCTCTTAAAAAAGTGTAAGAAAATGCTGGGGGGCAGGATGGAGGGGGCAGGCATGGGAATAAGAAAGGGCTGGTTATATCTGATGAGACTGCAGCATAATGCTATCACAATCCATTCCACTGAAAACTGTTGGGGTGGGTGTTTTTAAATATAATACAGAATCAGACACATCCTAGATCCGCTACAGAGTAGCTTCTGTTAGCAGAGCAGAACCCCAATAATTACCCTCATCTGTTTCTGTTGGTTTCAGTAACAGAAAAAAGAGTTGTTACGTACGCTCCTATTCTGCTGGTGGGTGCAAACTGTCCTTAAAAGACTGGCAAAGCAGCTCATTTAAAGAGCTACTTTATCTGTTGCAGCAGCACACAGCATTTCACCCAAGCAACTTGATGCCTTGTTTGGATCAATCAGGTAAGTTAGTCAGTAAACCCAGCAGTTTTCAGTTCGTCACTACTGCCCACAGAGGGGCAAATGAGAAGGCTACAAAGCTGAACTCTTACTGTAAAGGGGGATGGTGGGGAGGAGCAATTCCTCCATCTCAGTCTGTGTTTGAACTTTATTTCCTACCTTCTCATCTCGGAAATTGAGAAATTGCTGGAAAACTTCACTTTCTGAGACAACAGGATGGCGACACATCCTTGTCATCCAAGCTTGCAGTCTCTCCATGCGCATTTTGATGAATTCTTCTTCAAAGCGCCCTGTTATACATGAAACAGTAATTGTTACATTTCTATTCTAGTACCCTCAGCTATTTTTTTAAAATTAAAATAGAATCTGTAATTCATCTGATGAGTTTTTAACTGTTTAACTCAGAACGTACAAGGAAACATTATGCTGACAAATCAGAAGAACCTTAAATTACAGTATATTGGTTACTCACCAAGAGTGCTCCTCCTTTTAAAGATAGTCAGGAAATACTAAAAAACCTGTACACCCACAATTCAAATCAATTTTTTTGGGGAAAAAAAAATAAACTTTCAGATGGAAAAATCAGGTATTCAGATGACCCAAGAGAGAAGCTAGGCAGAGGCTCAGAATGCTGACATTTTTCTGATACAGTGTAATAAATCCTTGGTCAATGTAAGGCTCAAAAACATTGGAGAAAAAGGAACTACTTACTTTCCAATTTGTCATGTCCTAGCTCACAAAGCATTTGAAATTGGACTGCTCTGATATGAACAGATTTTAAAAAAGCAGTACCTCCCATAAACATATTTCTATATGTAAATGAAAGTGCTGGGAAAAAAAAACCTCAAAAAATCTCAATAAATTATACGTATAAACCGGTTAGCATACTTACATGCAAGACTGATTTTTTTGGTAGTTAAGAGATTTTAACACAAACTAAGCAACATTTGTTTTTTTTAAACAGTAGTGCATCATCACTGTGTATTTACAATAACCTTTTAGTTTTAGCACAAACTGTGTCTTCTTGAGAGAATCTTTTCCAATTAAAATAAAAAACGCGTGATGTCAGCCTTGTAAAGCATACAGTGAACAGGATGTATTTGAAAGGAATGAGAGACTCCTCCCACACCCAACTCTTCTAATTTCCATGGCAGCACACGACAAACCTTAAACGCATATAATTCTACTGTACAGTTACTATGGCAGCAGCTCTACAAGGCTGAGTTCTTTGTCGTGGTTTTTTTGTTTTCCTTTTTGCTTTGTTTTCATGGTTTTTTTAATATATATTGGAAATATGAAAATGAGCAAGACTAGCAGGTGAAGAACTCAACTTGCAAGAAATTAAGTTTGGGTATGGGTACATTTCCTGCAACTTAGCTGGGGGAGGTGGGGCAGGAGTGGGAGCAGGAATCAATGCAGTAATACCTTGTTCCACTCAGTCTGTATTG
>NW_010129357.1:13904-40963 GCF_000699245.1 Pterocles gutturalis | reverse complement strand
AGCATAAAGAATGCAAGGCAACAGGAACAGTAACATGTGGAAGTTACATCATTAGGTCATTAGGCACATAATCACCAGCAAAATCATGATCCTGAGCAAAGTCTATTTACAAGGTTTTGCTTTGCCAAGACTAATGGACAGAAATACCTTTCTAGACAGTCTTCAGAAAGAAGTCTCTTAAACACAATGAAAAATAAGCACCACTTTTTCAGACTTCCCCCTAACGTTTCAAAAAAGAGAGAAAGGCATGGAGGTTTTTTGCTTGTGTGTTTTTGTTTGGTGGTGGTGTGGTTTGTTTTTTTTTTTTTCATGAGACAAGTTATCCTCTCCCACAGACTCTGGAAGACTGAAATCCACAGGCAAGGTTTAAATGTGATGCCAAACTCTCGACTCTTAAAATACAGTTACAATAAAATCTAGAGATCCCATCAGGTCTTCTGGTTTCCTTTTAGTCCCAATGCACATGTTTAAGCAACATGTTGACTTTGTCTGGTTGTCTTAAAAGCTGTATAAAAATCTTAACAGAAAACATACAATTGGAAATAGGCAAAAGTAACGCATTTTCCTCCTATACAGGTGTTCATTCTTTTCCTCACATGCACTCCAGCACACCCTTGTAGAAAGGAAGCCAGAGACTAGTGAAAACACACAGGCATTGCCACATTCAATTGCAATGACTGAACTTATGTGCATTTAAAGGCTCCAATCTCACTTTTCTTGAGGTCAGAACAAAAGACTTCTATAAGCTTCAGAGTTTGGTCAAGCTGAACTGACATCAAACCAGAGCAGAATGGTATACAAATGAAAGATGATTTCTAAATCAAGTGTGAAATGCAGTAACGGGGGAGACAGTGTCAACATTTTACTTGTGACCAAAAAAACCCCAGTCTGTCAGGGGATGATTTCTTTCCTCCAAGAGCTTTGCTTCAGAGCTTCTACAACATAGCACATTTACAATCAAATGCAAAAGAAAAAACACCACCATCCTCCTAGCCACGCCCCCCCCCCCAAAAAAAAAAAAAAAAACCCTACAAAACCGTTTTTCCAGACAACCATCAAATACGGAACATAAGTAGTTATCTCTTGTCTCCAATAATAAATACTCTTCCGTAGTAACTAGTGTTTGGTTGGTTGGTTTTAATATCTTTTTTTTTAAATCACTGGACTAGCTAAGTATACTTGAGTTCTGAAATGATGCTCTTAGTGCTGATATTTTATTATCAATGTATCATCACAACTTGTAAGCTTTGAATGGTGAAAGGTTGGGGGGTTTTTTTTGACACCTTCTTTAAACATAATGGGAAAAAACCCAGTAAGAAATAACTGAAAAACTTGAAAAAAGTGACCTCCTTATTTCCCATCCCATGAGTTCACAACTGAGAATAATTACCTGTTACTTGCTTGTCTGGAAGAGATGGGATTGGAATGGCTAATCCAAATTTAACCAGGAGACGCTCATACAACCAGTCAAAGTGCTTGTATCTGTGGTTGACAGATCGATTAGTGTTCTGTAAAAGAAACACAACTCTGAATTTTGACAGGTATCTACAGATAGTGACATGAAACAAGTGCGACCAGAATAGTAAATACATGTAAATAAGATTTATGATTTAGAGCCTCGAATCTGTAATTACAGAAGAACTTGAAATGCTAGAACAAGGCAACTCTTTGGGGAAGAAAGTGTGACAACTACCACTTACTCTTACAAGCCGGTTATCAAGTCACACAGACTGTATTATTTATATGAACAAATTACCCATATTTGTGAAAGAAAAGGTCCTGCTTCAGACACACTTACAGTGCAGGTCAGCTGATATTCAATGTAGCTCTTGAGGCCATACATTTTAGAACCTTTTTTCGGATCTGCCACCACACAATCAAATGTAGAGGTAGGATAAACCCACATTGGGCCATAATCACCAATCTGTAAGAAATTGCAAATCTTATCTTTAAATACATCACATCGTACCAGCTGCAAACAAGAAGACAAATACTTTCTCTTGAAAGTTTCCGTTGATTTCAGCGAGAGCTTGATAGTCAGGAAATAGAGGGGTTTCTTGCAACCAGAGATAATTGACCACAGTTGTGTTTATCTTATTGTATATTTTACAGTTTTTCTCAAACAGCAAAGGAGTTGTGAATTCTAGGGATTGCTACTTCAACCACATTTCCCTAGAACAGCATGTATGTAGAAGAGTTTGGTATTTTGATCAGAAAATTACTTGACCATCATGACTGAATATTGCAAATCTTTATAAGTGTAGCTCCTATGTATTAGACAACTATGTAGATAACTAATAGACAGTGTAATGCATTTGCTCTGCCTCCCAGGTCCAAAAAGGCTTATTCTCGTGATCACAAGTGATGCAGATCCAGCATGAGAAAAAAAAAGTACTGGGGGAAAAAAATAATCAGCATGCTTAGAAGAAAAGAGGAGTTAAGACTTGACCCTGAAAAAAAATCCCTCAATGATACACAACTGTAGTCTATCACAACTTTAAAATACTTAAACATGACACAGTTTTATTATGACAGTTCTATTTCTAATTATATGTTCAGTATCAGTTTCTTCTGACTCAAACACATATAGCAACCCTGAGGCTGAAAGTTAAGTTGGGGAAAAAAGGAAGGGTGGGGACGATTAAAAAAGAAAAACCTAAACAAAACCAAACCCCACAAAAAGAACCACACACACCCCATCCCCAAAACAAGCCACATCACCCCCACACAAAAACTACACACATGGCCCCAGCTTACAATTATAGGAATTTTCTCTTTGGGTTTTGCTAGCTGCTTTGCCAACAGGTACTGTTCCATCCCAGGTTTTGCAAATCCAGGAAATCTAACAATAAAACAAAGTGATAAGTTTATTCTGTATTTTTGTTCCTTTGACATATGCAGAATTACCTGCCACCATAGGAAAAAAACCCTTACTATTTCTCAAGTATAGACAAGAATTGATGTGGATTACGTAAACAACCAACTATTTGCCTTGAAAAAACAGGAATGTTTTAGCTACTGACCTACAGCTTTTATTTGTGTAATAACAGGCCCCCTCTTCCATGGCAGAGTAGCTATCTGTGCTCTGCAGCCCATCAGAGCAAACACAAGAGGAGGACCCAAAGTAATCTCTGCCCCTCCCCTGCAGTCCACCCTCTCTGGAAATGCACACACCAGGCACTCAGGCACACCGTCCTGCTGCTTCGGACTCTGAGAATCCCATCATGTGAAAGAACGACAAACTGCAGATTTATCAAGTGCTTCTAAACAAGAGTTATGTTAACTAATTGATCCATTAATTAGATGGACAAAACACACAAACATCGCTATAATGGCCTTAAAGTCTCTAAGAAGTCTTAAAGATAGCAAATGGTGGTTCTCTTTCTCAGTAGGAAGATACTTAGTCCTTCATGTACCACCAAGCTACTGTCTGCTTGCAGAAACACGCAGAGTAAAGCAGGACTTAGTTCACAGACAAGAAACACTCTTAAATAAAGTATGTTTATGCTGGTTATACTAAATGGGTTTGAAACAAGTAGATGCCCCAATGATGCAAAGGCAAACCTTGACAAAACCTCTACTAATGAGCAAAATCAACTGTCTCTCTGCATGACTAGGTGTTAATTTTAGTTACCTACCCAAGGAGACCGTTATTCTACAATTCTTTTCTACTCTGCTTTCATCCACTTCAAGATTACCACACAGTAGCTTCTCAGAGTAACAGTAGTTTTAGAATACACAAACATTAAGTTAGAACATGAGATAATGCTAGTATAACCCTTACAAAGCTTCATGTTATTGTAAGATTTCTATCTAAAAAAAAAAAAAAAATTCATCAAGCTTTCTGTGTCTCAAGAATCAAACCGGGTGATACACAGACACAGGAGAGCAGAACTTTCCCCCACTTCTAGCAACTCAGATTGCTCACAAACTCTGGGGTGGCACATCTAATCAGTCTCGCTGTATGGATAAGACATCCATCACCTTTCATCTTCACTAAGCACACACAATGTTAAAGAGAGTTAAATTTTAAAGAACAGGAGGTCTTTCAGACCTTGCAAAAGTGTCATTTGCCTGCATAACACCTCCAAAAATTATACAGCTTTGTCATGTACTTCCACGCTTTCCTGGATCTGTTCTCTGATCACACATGGAGAAGACTGAGCTACAAATCCATCTCCACTTTCACCTCAAAATGTAATATTTACAGTGCATATTTCAAGAAGGTTGCATGGTCACACTTTTAGACATCTTGACTAATTCCAATTCTCTTCAATATATACACATTTGCCCTGCATTTTTCATTACTTGTTAAGTGGTAACTTCATAGCAGCTGCACGAGAATTTCCACGCTGGATCCCTCCAGCCTCTGATGCCTCAGTCTCCTTGTAACCAAGATAAGACGGTGAAGTTGATTTTGGGTCATCCCAGTCATCATCCCAATCATCGTCATCAGCAGCTGCTGAAGTACAAGAGGGGAGAAAGCGGTAGGGAAAGGAGAACATTAAATATTTTCTCTTTAAAAGCAGAAGCAGCTACCTCAGCACTCATACACAAATAATCAACAAAGTAAATATATAAGAGCTAGTTCAGCCTTCTATTTTATGGTTCCTCCTCATTCACAACCATCCCCACCAAATACAATGTGCAAAACATTGCACTAGAAATCCATTGAGGTAGAGGGGGGGAAAAAGAAAATAAAAAAAGAAGAGATGCTGGTGTGTTAAGATTAATTCAGTAGTGTTTCATATTCATAGCCTGCATGTTAGCATTCACCAGTTACGAATTCTCTTAATTTAGGCCTTTATTACAAAAAGGTAGAGAAGCCTTCTGAAAGGCTAGCCACTTCCTAAAATTAAGGATTTAAGAAACTACTTCTTCACAGGCCTGAGGGCACAAATCCAAGGGTGTTTAAGTCCCAGTGAAGCAAGCTGAACAACATGCCTGAAAATAGATTGTGTATACACAAGACTTTGGCTTGCCAGAGTTCCATACAAGTTTGATGTGCCTGTTGCTGTAGATCTGATTTATTTTAATTTTATTTTAAAAAACTATTATTTTAGTGTCCAGTTTACACATGTGACAATGTGCTACTAGGAAGATGTTTTTGTTTTGTTTTTTACAAAAGCCATGTTCTATAGTTATGGAAGACTAAGCAACTCTTACCTCTACTGTCCACCTACTCTAATTTATACAAAAATAAGAGCATTATTAGCACACCTGGTCCTTGATATGCCTGTGGATGACCAAATGCTGCTGCTGCCTCCCAGTTATTTGAAGCACTGTTTCTCTGGCCAGCTGCATTTTCAGGTTTCGTCGCCCAGCTATCAACAGCATTTCCATTATCCCAGTTCCCAGACTTCCCAACATTCCAGCTGGACCAAGGATCACTGGCATTGTTTGCCTATATTGTATAAAGACAAAAGTAAAGAAACCGCTGAAGAAATAAGCAACAACAATGTACTTTAAGAAGAAAGCTTTTGATCTCCTGCTGATAGGCTACAAGTTTACCTTCACAACTTTACTTGTTCGGTTTAGCAGCAGCTGTCAAATCTTACATTCCCAGCTACACAGCTCTTAAATGCAGTACGCACCTGGAAGAACTGATCAGCTTTTCAGTAATGTGACACCAATACATACTAATAAGAATGTTACATCTCCTCGGGGAAATTGGAACTATTTGTTTCAACAGTGTTAGGAAGCACTCTTATCCATGGCAATTATTTTACCCCAACACCACAAGTATGATGAATGTGAACTATTAATTACATAAAGACACGGACTAATTAGCACATCTAAAACAAGAACTCAGAAGTCAAAGATTGAGGTTTTTTTTTAATGCTTATTTTATCAAACTCAAATTAGTGGTCTCACTAAAAGCAAATCATAAATTGCCCACCCACACCATCACTATTGGTGTGACAGCTAGGGAGTCAGGGCCAGCAACCTGTTCAGCTTCCCTGCCAGAGCTGCACTCACTCACAGCGAAGACGAGGGAAGGAAACAAACATCAGCCAGGGAACAGTCTGGCACTTCCCTGTAGACCTATTTGCTCAGCATAAGCTTCTGGTGAAGGTAATCACACGTACCCTTCTGCTGTTGCTACTGTGGAGGTGGAAACCTCAGTGAGAGCGTAGAGCAGACGTGCCTCTAACTACTGCACCAATTTGTCAAGTTCATCTGTCAGGAAGTTGGATTAACAGCTTAACATCCTGCTCAGCTCCCTGATTTTAACACTACACTTTGAAAAAGCATTGAATAGTTAAGTGCAGTCTACTCCAGACACTTAGTGCAGAGACTGGCTGCCAGAAAGAAATAAAAACCCACAGAAATCAAAACCCACACACCCAAAGTGTAGGAGGAAGGAGAAGGGGAAGGAAAGCAAACAAAGCCTTCAAAGCTTGTCTTGTTCAGCAGAGGGAGAAACTGAGTTTTGTAAAAGGAAGTCTCAAAACCTACAGAAGCCAGTGCATTATTTTTATCGTGAGGCAGCATATCAAAAATGGATGCCTAATATAAATTAAATGCTATTAGACAATAACATTTACACAAATCTTAGAACATTTGCCAGTACAGAAAATCTAATAGAACTCCCACTAAAAGCCAAATTATTACCTGTAAAAACATTGAATACATTTGTTTCTTAACACAAAACACACAAAAAGGTACAGCTACTCCACACTCCATTTTTCATTAAAAATTCTCATTTCAACTTTGAGATACTACCTAGGAGTAAGAGCTCTCGTTTTAGTTTTTCCTGAAATAAAGTCCTCTGACAGTCAGATTTCACACACTCTCAAACCTCTAAGACTTGAAAACGCTGCTGACACAGGTGCATATAACACCTGTTCTCTAGGTATAGAAACCCCAGGAGGTGGAAATTAAGGCTAAGCCCCCAAGCTGGGGGGAAATCACCATTCAGAAGACTCACAAGTCAGTGGGTCTCTAGGAACAGATGGAGTGAGAGAGATTATGTGGACAGTTTCTACATTGATAGTCTGGGGGACTTTTTTGAGGATGAAACCGATGGAAGAACACTACTCCCTAAGGGAGCAATATTGTTGAGGTCTGCTTAGTCCTTGGACAGCCGACACATGCTGCTAATCTCAGCAATTACAAAGACGCTGCTGGTAGTTTACACCAGCCTACTCTTCCTATTATGTTCACCTCATATGAGTTTATGTAAAGAGAAAAACATACACGCCATCAGAGTTTATTATCTTTGCTAAAGGAAAAGTATACATTGAGGTCCAACCACATGGGAAAGCGTGCCTGCTCCTAACATAACTCCAAGCACCTAGAAAATAATAGTTTGCATAACATTCATTTGCATATACTTCTGCAATACATGTTGTGCTGATCACCGGCAAATGGAAGCCCAGAAGTGGGATGATTGCCAAAAGGCTGAGTAAACTTTTCCTCTTCTCTGTAGTTCATGTGAAATCTGGTACATGAGTGGGTGGCAGAGAACCCTTAAAATCTGCTGCAAAGTAAGGGGGAGGCAATAATATTAACACTGGGTACACTACTACTAATGACTGTCAAGCGATCATCACCAAAATTGCAGACAGTTGCTGATATACACTGAACCCTATACTGTAAGGGGAAATGGATTACTCAAATTGCCTTCTGAGATATCTTATCTCTACGTACCTATACCTATATGGAAGCACTATTCAAATCAGAAAATTTCACTTCTGAGGTGTCCAAGAAAGATCTGGAGTAAGCTCTTGCCCCTAGGTGCATCGCCCACAGGCTATAAAAGGGGTAGGATATGCTACCCCCACTCAGTTCCTTTCAGCCAAAGGGTCCACATTTCTTTCCAAAGCACTGGGGAAAAAGGTAAGAAATGGGTTAGGAATATATATATATATATAAACACCTCTCAAAGAGCATTTACAGGTCTCTTTTAATCTTTCTTCAAATGTTTGCCTACATACACACACACTGTGGACACTTGTAAGTGGTAGCCCAAAATCAGTAAACATGGAGAAGGGTTGCCATCCTCAAGGTCCCATAGCACTGAGAAGAACCAAATAAAGACACAGTATTTATTAAAAGGGTAATCTCAGCTCCAGTCAGCAGTTCTGTGGATCCCAGCAGCTGACAAATTCCATATGAGAAGCCATTTCTGTGGCTTAGCTCTGGTTGAATAAACCCTAATTAAGCCAGCAAGTCTTTTGTAAGTGATTAAATCACATGTTCTCACACCTTTAGTTTTCTGTAACTGAAGTTTATAATCCTCTGATCTCTTTAGTCTGCACAAGAAAGATGAAGAGTCCTTGCAAGAAGCTGTAATTTAGTCACTATAACATGATACAGTACACCTAAACATCCAAGTATGCAAGCAACCTCAAATGCAAACGCACAAAAAGAAATGCATACTATGCATAATTAAGAAACTAATCAACCTTCAAATGAAACATTGCATCTCTTTGCTTCTCAAGGTAACATCAAACAAGTACACAGAGATTAAATTCCAAGAAAAACTCCTTCAAGGCAGCTGATTTTCCATTTTGTAACCATTATGGACTTACTTGCTCCTACTGTTTTAGGAGAAAAACCACCACAAAAAGGCTATTTGGGGAACAGACAGAGGGAACACATTACTAAATATTTTAAGAGTCTTCCATTAAGGGCAGACTCAAACTTGCTATAGAAACAGATCATTACTGGTGGGGGGCTGGGGGAGGAAGGGAGAAGTCTAGCATGTTTTTAAAGATCTAATTATAATTGAATGATAAAAAATTCCACCGCAACAGGAAAATCCTCAGCTTGGGGGTGGAATGTCAGTATCTTTACCAAATGAATAATGAATTAAATAGGAGGAAGTGACATCTTTGCTGTTTTCCAGAGAAACCAAAGTTATAGACAGTAAAGCTGAGTCAAGTCACTGAGGCATCTCTGTCCTTGCTAAACTTGACTTCTTGGCCAAGTAAGTTGTTTCTGGCAGACACCTTCCTCGTATTAATGGATGCTCCTGATGGACAAATAGATCCACTCTACTCCTGAGGGACAAAAGCCAAAACGAACATGATGTTCAGATGCTAAAACTAAGCTGAGTACCTAAAAAGATCTAGGTAACTGTACCATCAAAAATTACGACCTCCAGCTGTAAGAAATACACCTTGAAATACACTGAGAGACAGAAGCCATGCTTAAGAAGCGAGCAGAGAAAGTAAGCCTGATCAGACGAAGGGAAGTCCAGGACAGCCAAAGCTACAACGAAAAGTGTTACGCTCTTGAAGAGGGATTGGGAACAGACAAAGCACAGAAGAATGTCATAAAATACAAGAAAAGTCATGGTGGCTCAGGTGAATAGCTCACAGGAACGAACATACCTCACCAGTTTTATAGCTGCCTCAGTTACCTGCATGGAGACAAAGCCTTAGGCACACTCAGACATTACACTAAACTCAGGTTCTTTGGATAACAGGCTCTGAATAGATACATTTAAAAAATGTAAGTGAATAGAGACAGTCATCCTGAAAATCACTTTTTTCCTTCAAGAAAAAATATGAAGGGCTAAAAGCCTACTCTGCAGCAATCACAGAACTGCATTCACTGTGCTGTGTTTACCAGAGAGCAAGCGTGCATGTTATCAGATACTGACGTAGGTGCCATGCCCATGATGTCTTATGCCTAAGCTTTCTTCCTGGTAAATCATTACCTTAGCATTGTGGTCCTGGGCACTTCTTTCACTCCTGAAGGAAGGCTTTCCTTTCTATTGTACAATTTAAACATGTTTTCTCCTTAAATAAATCTTCTAGGAAAAGCAAGAGTGGAGATGGGCTAGACTTTAAGGGATAACCAGCCTTACAGATTCACATTCTAGTATGTTCCTATGGATATACACACAAAAGCAACAGGGGAGAGGACCTCTAGAAGGAGCTGACAAGGAGGCAGTAGCAATGCCGTCCAAGGAACCCATTTGTTCCTCAGCTGCGAGATCACTTCCTTCCACTCCCAGCCCCCTTCATAAAGTACTCCCTGCAAAAGAGCTGGGTTTCGCCTGCTCCCAAGCCACATACAGCCCAGGCACACCCACTGGATGCTCCTCAGGAAAAAAACCCATACCACCAGTGGAAGAACTGAGTTACTACCATGAAGATCAGAGCAGTCAGTTTTTTGTTCTTTTCCTACTTCCAATCCCATTTCCTTACCTGTGAGGTTATTCACAGCGAAAGCGGACTAGAGGCTGCATTACTTCTACACAGTGCAGGCACAGGATTTCCATCTACTAAATTCCTGATTCAGCTCACAAAAAGCCATGTTTGAAGTACAGAATGGTCTTTTAGAAAGAAAAATAATTCAGACTTCAGCAAAGAATACTCAGTGATGGGACAAGGGGAGGGAAAACACATCTAGTGTCACCCTCCTGCTTAAAGGAAATGATTTTTTTTTAAATTGCTTAATTTCAACTTCCAGAAACTAAAAATCCTATACACATTTATTCAACAGCATCCTCTCAGTCTTCTGGTTTTTGTCACCCACACCTGCACATGTAAATGGCAATCAAGTCACCTCTTTATATCCTTGTCTTCTCTTGAGCTGATTTCAATCCCTAATAGTTTCTTCTTGAAACACAGATGAGAAATTTCAGACAGTTTTCCAAGTAGCAGTCACAGCAACGCCAGAAACAGAAGAAAGACTCCCTGTTCCTCTCTGATGTTCTCTAGACATCCCAGGATCAGGCTAAAAAGATTAAACAAGGCTTTATCCTTCTTTTTTGGGAAAAGCATTCTGTGTTTTTGTTTAGAAACAGAGGACAGGGGTTTCCCTTGTCACCTCTTTTTTTTTTTTGGAGGAGTTGAAGAGTATGACTAGCTAAGGCTTTTCAGCTTACCAATTTAAATTACAAATGCCCACAACTCCACCTTAAAATAAGTGCTCAGTGAACAATGAACAGGAAAAAAAAAATCAAAATCAGAAAGAAAACTATATAGTGTAGTAAGCCCCCTGCTGTGGTGAAGGGGATTGTGCAACACACACATGCCACTCTAAGCGTGCAAGTAAGTAGAAACACGTATCAGAGGGCTGACAAGATTGTCACCATTATAAAATTAAAATATTCTTTACATAGTCAATGCCAAAATCCCAGACCACGAGGCTACCTCATGAAATAAGAACTCAAATTAAAACAAAGCTACGAGAAAGAGAGCATGGAAACACTGTAAACTGGGGAAACCGACCATTTCAATAGTCAGATTTTGCCTGAGGTTATGGGGGCAGAAGGTGAGCAGTGATCACAGGACTACAGTTTAACAACTTGCTGTCCAAGTCTTTGCATTCCACTGGGACATCCACAAAAAAAAAAGCTCAAGACAACGCCATTGTACCAATTGGAATTGGTACAATCACTGTCATATGTTGGACAGTTATTTTTTAATGTGTGAATGCGACTCACTTCAAAGCAAAGCAAGCCACTATTTCCAGTACTATATGTAAGTCACTGCCTGGTACTTCAGTTAAACAAGAATTGGTCACAAATTCCTGGTACCAGCCTGAGTGCAATTTAGATGGTGGGGAAAACAGAGTTGCTGTCAAATTACACGTAGCAATGGAGGACGTTACAGTGTCATTATCTGTAACAGGAACGAGAAGTTACTAATTATGAAAGCCAAACTAGCAGAAAACGCTCTGGGCATGATTTGGGTGGGTGTATTTTTTTTTTTTTTTCCTTCTGAATAGTTCTAACCCACCGGTTTTGCTTATACTTCCTTTTAGATATCTTTTGCACTATGCCCTTCTAGAGATGACTTATGTACACACAGAGGTAACTTTACACTTAATCTTACGAACATACACATTTATACAGAGTTAAGGTTTATTCGTCAAGGAAGCAGTAATTTCCAAAGTCCATAAACAACTATAATTGTAACTTCCATGGTGAACCTGCCTGGGTATTTTATAAGGTAATTTAGCATACTGATTTAACAAGACAAACTGGACTCAACCAAAACATGAGTGAGTCACATTTCCCATGACAATATTTGTACTTCACTACACACATAGAGCAACATCAGAGAATGGAAATGCTGCTACAAGAATGTAACAGGCATGTCAGAATTTCCACAGAAGTAAAATAGTGCACTCTTAATAAGAGCACTGTCTATTTCCTTCAATCTTAGCATTTATTGCTGCTCACAGAGGTTGGGGGGGGTATGGTATGCAAATTTAATAAGACAATTTGCCTTTCCAGCACTAAGTTGCAAAGAGTGGAAAAGACACAAAGTAAAGCTCTGGGAATAGCTTCTTTAGTGTCCTCCTTATGCACATTCAACAATTTAAGTCTACACATCAGATTACTTAAGAGTTGCCTCAGCTCCTGCACACCAGCCTGGGTGTTTTCACTACTATTTATTCATCCTGCCTATACAGAAGTCCCAGCTTTCTGAAGGGAAAGGGTTTTCTTTGCGTAAGATAGTCCATTTATTTTCATATCCTTCAACTGCGCAGCAGCCTATCTTTCTTCTACTGAGAAAGAAAACTATCCCAAGTGATTTCACACTTACCACTGGATAAAACAATACAAGCATGAGAGGTCTCTGTTAGTTGTTTCCTGTACCCACTACTCATGGGGCCTTGCTGCTCTGTCCGCAACATAACTGAAGACACAAACACAAGTGGATTCACTAAAGTCACAGTGGAATTAACTGACAAAACTGCAATTCACAAAAACGTAAACTCCTAGGATACTTATTTCATCCAGAACTAAGAAGAGCTGTACAGTCATTATACAGAAGTAGACTTGGCAGTGAATAGAGAATCAGTGTCAAGAAAAGGGAACAAACTCCTCTACAAATACAACTTATGATTAACTGCAAGAACCATTTTCATATCTTAAATACTGTGAAGCCACATCTACAGCTCGTACATCAACACAGCTGGTGATCCACTTCCACCCTGAAACAGACAGGCAGTACTCCACTTTAATTTCATTTATACATTTTTATTACTAGTTTTCTATTCTCCAGAGACAGAGAGAGAAAAAAGGCTAGACTTTAAACTCTAGAGGGAAGGGAAGAGAAACCATAGAGACTAAAATATATAGTATACTGAAATTTATATAATTTCTGTCCTATGTTCAAACATGCATGTTACACAAGCTGTAAATAGCTGCACTACATTGTTTACAGTTTGTTTACAAACCACTAATGAGACTACTGTACAGATAAAAAATGTTTAGCTTCTTAATAAGCACAACTAGTTTGGGCCAATATAGTTGTAAATTTAGATTTAATTTAGATGAAATCTAAATAACTCAGATAAACACTGCTGTTAAAAGAGAAAGCTGATATTGTTCAAAACTTTTAAAACATTTTAATTTAGATAAAAAACCACCACAAGGTGTGGTTTAGAATGGAGAGGGATCATCACTGCTAGAACAGCAGTTTGTGAACCTGGACTATACGCTAAATAAATGCAAGTACATCTGTGACTTGAGAAGCACTAGTCTCGATCACCAAAAAAAACCCCAAAACAAACCCACAGTTGGAGAACACTACTCAGAATAAATCTTACATTAATGCTTGTATTTCCACATATACTTTAATTATGAAGGCTCCAAATGCCACCAAGCTAACCACCTCTCTGTCAACTGCAATGAGAAACACTATTTGATAGTGTGAAACAAGATATTCATTGTAGCTACAGCCCCTGGAAGCAACTCAGCATCAAAGAAATACTACAAGAGAAAAAACATACCACTCATTTTTCATCAGAAATTAAAAACTTTGTGTTCAAGATGTTTCAAGATGTTTATTTGGTTTAACCTCCCATAATTCATATTCATTTCAGTGCCATTATTGCCAGTGTTATTCTAATACCAGAAGAGTTTACAGGTAACTAATATATATATGTGCAATTCTATCAAATAGAAAAAACCCAAGTGCTGATGTACTTACTGCTTGTTCCAAATGACAGTCTAAAATTAGCAACCTGCACTGCCACTCAGAGGAACAGTGGATTGACCAAAAAAGAGAGATTTCTCATTCCCTTTGCTTCCTCTGTCCAAGGGCTACAAGGTCAAAAAAGCACGAGACCCATACAAAAGCCATGCAACAGCCTCCATCTTTGTCAACTAAGGGTTAAATTGTATTCTGTTGAATAACTTTTAAAGGCTTTTCAGATATTAAACCACAAATATTATGGGCAGATGTAACACTAAGTTCTCCTATCTGCTTTTATTCTTCTAAGTCTAAATTCCATCCCATATGATGTCATGCTCAACATATAGAGCTGGGGGAAGAAGAAGGAAGAGGGGGATGTTCAGAGCGATGGTGTTTGTCTTCCCAAGTAACTGTTACACATGATGGAGCCCTGCTTTCCTGGGGACAGCTAAGCACCAGCCTGTAGATGGGGAGTAGTGAATGAGTTCCTTATTTCGCTTTGCTTGCATGCACAGTTTTTGTTTTGCCTATTAAACTGTCTTTATCCCAACCCACAAGTTCCCACACTTTCACCTTTCTGAGTGTTTCCTCCATTCCACTGGGGGGAAGTGAGCGAGCAGCTCGCTGGCACTGAATGCCAGACACAGTTAAACTACAACACTGTGGTTTAACTGGTCTCTTAAAAAAAACCCAAACCTGCACATTCACACATTTCAACTCAGACAGATGTATTATTTTTAATAAGGCTTGGTGCTTAAAGACTATACAACAACCTGTTTTTTCACTTACTGTTTGAAGAACGGAAGGAATTCCAAGATTTAAAAAAATCTTTTGACTTATTGAAATTGTGGGGTCGGGTTGTTGTGTAATTACATGCATGTAAAAGTGACTTCATGTTTACAGAAAGTAATTTCTTCAATACAGTAGTAGTAAGAAAGATCCCAAAACGTCTTGTTTATTTAGAAGTGCTTTTATAAAGTCTTCTTGTAATAAATTTGTACCCTCCCCCCGCCCCATTACTATAAAATATGATAGCATAAAACATCAGCATTAGGAACGCTGCTATTTCTTATACAGTCCCCCAGACTACATTTATGAACCTACATTTATGCTGTGCTAGCCTCCAGCATAATTCTCTTTACATTGACACCTAATTGGTCATTTTTCTTCGCTCTCCATCGCCTGAACATGCAAGTTTCATTTAAGAATAAGTGCTTTGTAGATTGACCTAGTCACTTGAAAGTGCTTGAAAAGACTAAGTCAATTGCTTGCAACTGTGCATCTGAACACAGATCAATCCAAAGTGCCTGAGCAAGCTCACATTAAACAATGTAAATGTTATAATAATCAAATGCAGAGTAATACATCTAGGAAGAAAGGTCATACCCACAAAGCAGAAGATCATATTCTTATAAGCAGTGGCTCTAAAAGAGAAGACAGTATGCAGGGGATGAGTAACTCAGTATAACCTCCTGATGCAATGTTACACGAGTCAATGCAGTCTTTCACTATATCAGACTTTTCTAAACCAGAACACCAACGTCAAACCTGTCTGACATCATGTGATGTACAGAGGAGCAATACATTTTACAGACAAGTCACAATATCAAAGAGAGACTGCAGAAGAAAGCTTTTCTTTTTGAGGGCAGAAAAAGTATCTTACACCAGACAGAGAGAACTTCTTAATCAAGAGGACAATCAGCCACAGAACTTTGCAAGGAGAAAAATGCCATGCACTAGAGAGCTCTCTGATCTGGGAGAAAGGCCTAACAGTCAAAAGTGGAAGCCAAACTGCTTAGTATACAAATTCATTTCCTATTAGCAAATAGCCACTGGAACAAACTACCAGATGTAAGTCAGAAATTGAAGAAACCAGTCTTCAAATCAAGATCTGCTGTTTTTCTAGAAAATACATACAACTAAACTGAATTCAGTTAAATAAAAAAAAAAAAACCTTGAGAAAATGGAAATAACTTATGACATAAAATCCTGACCACACAACAGGATGGTTCCTGCTATGGAAAAACAGGAAAACAAAAGACCTTGCATGGCCTTGGCTGCTGCATCCAGATGCACACTCTCCTCCTCTCTCTCCTATTAATGTTAGTAGTTTTGCTGTAACAGACTGTGGTACCCTAGATCTCCTAACTGTCTCACACTGAGTTTGGAGTAAAATGGAGAGGAACAGGACACTTTTAAGGCACTGAAACAGACGAGACATGTGGTTCGCCCTAAGTTAACCCTTTACAAAATTTGTTAAGAAGAAACTACAGGACCAGTGTACTGCTGATCTGGTGTAAACTATACTGTAAAGTGATCATATTTTCAAGCTTTTCCCTTCTCTAGAAATGCAACTTCCAAAACTAGATTGCCATAGTAATTCTCTATTATTTAGGATACAATAGGTACTTTTATTTTAACTTTCCCTCCTATATAAGTAAGGGCTTTTTTTTCTTTCCTTGTCCAGGCACAAGCACCTTAAGCACAGACCAACCTCTGATAGATGCCTCTACCAACATTCAACATATTGTATATTCATTTTGTCAGTAAGCAATTCTTCCTAGGTCAAATTAAGTGATATGTTTCTCTTCCTTCAGAAGAGAGAGAGAGTACTTGGATTTGACAGAAGTAGCTTCTGCAAATATTTCAACCTTACCGAGAAGTAAAATTTGGATAGAAACTCTATAGGAGGAAAAAAATGGGGCAAGGAGTAGAAGAAACAAGGTTCCCACTTTAACCTTCAAAATCACTATAAGTTTTCCTGAGGGAAAATGAACCGACAATCAATGTTTTTGGCTCAGCCTGATATAAGAAGTTATAAGGCATTTGAAGAGTTCTGTGTTAAACCTAAGTATTAACCAAGCATCAATAAAAAAAAAAGTTAGTGATAAACAGTGAAACAGTCACAGTGAGGTCTGGAGGTTCTGGCATTCCCCCATCGAATACAAGGAAACACAAATCAAACACTATACAGTCAATGAACTGTTACATTCCCTGTCATACAAAAATGCCCCATGTACAGTTTCCAAGAGATCTCACTTCATGTCAAAGTCCTGTGTTGCAAGTTACAATTAAGAAAACTAATAACTGATATTTAATATAGCGGTGTCCCCAGCTGCTATGATAAGAAAATAATTTATTTTCCAACATGCAAGACCTTTGTATGCCGCTGTCGGGAACAAGCAGATTTTGTTCTTCTGTTGACCTGTGGACTTTGAAATGTTTAACTCTTCCTACATGTGGGACATGCAGCAGTCTGTAGACCATAATAATCAGCTTGTGTTTAAGATAATGTATGTCTTCAGATATCTAACCTGAGACGAAATACTTACTGCTTAATGAACCGACACACTGGGCAAAAAGCAACAAATAAAAGCAGGGGAGAAAAGGAAGGGAGAAAAAAAAAAAAGAAAATAAGAAAAACATCCTTCCAGAAAAAGCAAAGTCAGCCTCTACTCAGGACAACACATTAACTTGCTTCATCTTTTTTCATCAAAGAAACAACTCTTACTCAAATTCTGAAAAATATATATCTCCATTCACTCTGTCTGATGATGCATGGCCCACCCAATTGTAGTAGATATTAAAAAAAAAAAGTTATAGTTCCTTAGAAAGGTTAGCATACTAACACAAGTAACTTGAAAATAAAGTAACTTTGCTAAGAGTGCATTTATATAGAACTGAGGTACAAACAGAGACTCATGTAGTCCAAGATTTACATGATTGCAGCCTGGAAAGAATAAAAATGCTCTATTTTAAAAAGTGTTAGAATACTAATTTTTCCAGCAGGGACAGTAGCTGAACAGGCACCTATACCATTAATATTCAACAAAAGTGTTCCCTAATGAAAGTACAATTACTTTAATTAGTACTTTTATGAGGGTTCACAAATATGGCACAGCACAAGTGCAAGCAGTTATGTCAACAGAACCTGCCTTGCCCCCACTGTGCCTGAAAAACCTGGAGACATACCTGAATACTGCTTTTTGCAGCAGCATTGGTCTGTGCTGTATTTGAAGAAAGGGAATCAAAAAAGGCTTGGTCAGCTAATGAGTTACCGCAGCTAATTCCATCTTTTGCACCTTCAGTTATAATCTGAAATGGAAAAAGTTTCAAAATATTTTTCATGCTTCCACTAATTGAATTATGCTGCTTATCATATATAATCATCCTAACATTCATGTCACTAGATGTTAAGATGGTTGCATACACCCTTTTTGAATTCAAATTGAATAGTACCTTTTACAAGAAGTAAATGCGAGAATCTGGAAGATTTACTTCCACAACAGATGGATCTGGTTTGCATTATCACAGTGTAACACGGAAGACTGTTGTGGCAGTGGACACCTAACTACGAATTCACTGAGGATTAACAAGGCTGTTAACATCACTTCTTAGAGACTGGGAACTCCATACTCAGAGAATCAGTTTGGGACAGCAAGTTTAGAGAGCCAAAAGCTACGAGAGCTTGAGCTGGCCAACTGAAGACAAAAAAGATTATGTGAACAACCATCCTCCCCCTGCCCCTCTTCTGAAAAAAAAAAAAAAAAAAAACCAAAACCCCAAAAAACCCCAAATCAAAACAAAAACACCAAAACAAAAAAACCCAAAAGAAACAAAACCAAAAACCACCAAAAACAACAAACAAAACACCACCCAAGAAACAACAAAAAAAAACCCCAAAGCACTGGTGAAGGAAGGGAGGCACATGCCTTAAGAGGAGGCTGCAGGAATTACAGCCACAGTCTTCACCTAACTGGCACCTGCAGACATACAGACACTGGGACCTCCAAGAGTGAATTGGATTCCAGCCTTTGCATTGAGATGCCCATTCCATCCCCACCTCCTCCCCAACACCAGCCTTCAAAGAAAGGGCAGATCAGCACACCCCAAAGAGACAGCAAAGGCTCTTGGGAAGAAGATGAGCTGAGCAGTCCCTGGACTCGGGATCCCATGTCCTGAGTCCCAGAAATGGGGTTCCATTCCACAGATGTATAAGCATGTGGCAAATCAGCCACAGCAACATCAGTGTAAACTTGCATTATTCATTTCACTTCTGTATCTTCCAACAGGAAAACAAAACACTCACTGGATCATGAGACCCTCAAACCCAGAAACAGACTCAAAATAGCTCATGTTCTGCAGATCACCGGTATTTGCTGTAGACAACCTCCTGTTGCATTTTTTTGGGAAACCACTAAGAAGCTCAGTAACTTTGGTTGGCATGTGTACACTGGTCTCCAAAGCCAGTTACAGTTGCTACAATAAGATTATATATATTCCAACCTTTAACACTGGAAGTTGTATGTTTGAGCATTACCGTCTCATCAGCGAATAAGAGGATGGCCTTTTCAGTAGTTCTGCTTTCTTAGTGCAGAGCAGTGCAGTCACTTACCTCAACGTAATCTGTTGGAACAAGTCCTCTCTCGCCTTGGCTGTTTTTTCCTTCTAACCAGCCTCCACCAACATCCTAAAAGAGGTAATAAATATAGAAAGAGTTTTTCTAGATGGAACCCGCAGCATGCTTTAAACAACTCAGGAGGAAGCACTGTCTTGCTGTCAAATGCAATGTTCGAAATACAGTTATGACTGTATGACCATGAACAAACTTGCTCAGACCATACTTGTTTCATGCAGCTATTGTGGACTTTAGATTTAATGAGTATGAGGGGGAAAAAGGCTCATCTTCAGCACTTGTGATCATTCATGAAACCACAGTCACCTGTCTGAACACAGACTGCATCAAAACACAGTATAGCAATTCCAAAGCATTAATTTCAAACAACAGATTATAAAGAAACAAGACTCAAGGAATTAAGCTATTGGTAACACATGTAAAATCTCTGCTTCACTTATTGAAGGTGCAGAGGTGTGTGATGAGAGGGAGCTATAACCCACAAGAACATTAAGGATAATCTCAAGATTAAGAGAGGCACATGCCTTGCAAGATCTGAAGACTCTCTTTCCAGTTTACATTTAATTTCAGAGGCAGGTCTCACACTATTAGTTTGGAAAGAACTAACACAGTTCAGCTCTGATCTCAGTGGGGCATCCTGTTACTGTTTGTTTTTTTTAAAAACACATATTCTACATACACTAAGAAACCTTTTGCAGTCAAGCAAAGTCATTTCCAGGACAACATTATCCAAAATGAGCCAGTTCCATTTTAAATCAAAGCTATTCCTTGAACATGTAGTTACAGGTCAAGCTAACCCAAAGCTGAAAATTGGAAGCATATATGCTAGGCAGTAATTATTAAATTTCAGGTTTTCTTAATTTGCTTTTTAGTTGATGTATTTGCTTATTCACAATTTTGTTCTTTCACTTGTAAATTTTATGTAATCCTGCACATAGTAAGGAGAAATCTGCTCATATATTCAAGATTTTAAACAGTAAAGATCAAAAAGTTCCTGACATAAGAAAAAGCAAATGAAAGTTTGTTAAGTACTTAAAAGCTTACACTCAAGAACACAGAAACAGCTAGACATGCCAGATTATAAATTCAACTATCTTGGCTAAACTGCAAGAGCAATGACATTTGGAGCCAGAAGTCACATTTGCACCACTGCACTTAAGAGCAATCATCAATGGACTTTAATGACTTATGCTATCACTGTCTAAACTTATCATATCAAAAAAGATCAAGAGCCTTTGTGGCAATCTATCCCCCAGTTTAATCATGGACAGCATAAAAGCAAGTTTTACCTGGTTTTAAGTATATTCCCCTAACACGCAGATGTCTTGTTCAACCAGAACTAGCTTAAAAGCTATTTATTTAGTCCTGATTTTGTGAAACAGCATTAAACTCTTGAACTCATTTAAAATGTTACCTCTGCCACAGCATAGCATCCTATCCAAGAGCGTGCTGGTTCTATAAAATATCTGCTTCAAATCTTTAAGGTCAGTCGAACTAAAAACTATCAGGATTATACATGACTAGGGTCTTCAAAGAATTGGTTTATTCTGCAGAACCCATGTTTCCTATACAACCAAATAAATAAAACCTGGTATCAATATCAGGTGTTTTTTGTTTGTATGTGTTTGAAAATAAAAGTCTATTCATTGAGCCATATCACTACACAAAAATCAAAAGCAGAATCAAGTAATTCTTATCTTGCTACCAAGGGTAAGAATTATACAGGACAATAAAAGTGCACTGAAGTTCAAATTGTACACACAAATCAAATGTCAGTGCTCAAAAGTATTAATAAGAACTCCCCAATAGTATTACCATAGTATTTTCACCACTCCTTCCCTGTACCTTTTCCATATTGCTTTAATTATGAAAGGATACACAAATTTAGTAACAAATTTTGTCTAAAGTTCTTTGAACAAACTTGGAATGCTGAAGCCATTGACTGAGAAAATCAAAACCAAGAAGGGAGCTGGCATGTCAGATTTAAATGCAAGTGGCAAGCACCTGAAATATTACATACATGCAAAATGAGGAACATCAGGCACACAAAATAAGACAACACATTCAGATGTAAAGGGTATCTTTCCTCTGCCTTGCCACTCTCTAAACTCACCTTGTTTAGAGGGGAGCAAAGCTGAGCAAGTTCTTAAGTGCGTAGGCACAATCTGAGAGGGTCCCTGTCCTCCAAAACTGATGACTGCATTTGTTTCCATAAAACTACCAGAAGATTCTTTGTATTTAGTTTTATTTGCTAATTCTTCAGAGGAGAGTAGCCAGGGCTTTCAGATGTCACCTAGCACCTTTTTTCTTCCATCTGCTAGAAGTAGGTCAGGAAAGTGCACTGAAGCCTTGATTCCATCTCAGTTTTCTTACCGGGTTTGTAATTATGATGATCTCCCCTTCACTGACGGTCAGCTCATTGTTTCCAGGCTCAGCAGCAAAATCATACATAACACGAGCCTGTATGTGAAAAAAAAAAAAAAAAATACCAGTGAGCCTTTCAGTTTATCTAGAAGATTTAATGAAGAAAGTATCAGCACAGCCTATTCTTAAATAGCAGAAATAGTAAGTGGGGTAAGACTGAATGTACAAAGAGCAACTCAGCATGTAGGAAGCCAACATTTCCTACATTTGAACTCCAAACTCAACACTAATGCAAACTTTACAAGATGAAAATCTCCTGCAGAGCTTGTTAAAGATGATAATTATTTTCCAGGAGGATTCACAGTTTAAGACTGGATGTTCTATGCCATGTCCAGAACTCTCTCTACAACTTCTTTCCAACAGGAAAAAATAAAGGCTTCTAACTTTAGCAAACAATCCAATTAATTTTTGTTTTTCTCTACAAGACCTATTCCAACTCCAATTCGGGTAAAGGGAACTTTTCTGCAGAGCAAGCAATTCAGAAAAATAAAAACAAGTAATTTCAGATGTAAGGAACCACTGCTGTACATAAGAAGTAATATGTAAAATTATGTTTTGAGACTCCTTGTATTCAGGAGGAACTATGCAAATATACAACAAACAATGAAAGCAGGCCTGTTACATATTGGCACGAGGGGGGAAAGAAAAACAAAACAACCTAATTTTTAAGTGTTTAGACACACAAAGGTTTTGCTGTGTACTGACTCTGCTACATCACTACATAAAGAAACATTATGTTTGAAACACTAACAAGTTGTCTAACATTTAAAACACAGTTCTGCTTCTTCATACAGAGAATTGTCACATGGCCTAAGATTATATTCACAAACATACTTTTGTTGTCTTTATTAAATTCCTTTCCAATCTAAAAGCAGAGAAAACTCTCAGGATTTACAAAGGGACTATATTTATTTTCTCACAAACTGTTGAGATGGATGCAGAGAGAAACCACATGTATTTTCCCCTTGACTCTTAAAGGAAGATCCAGAATCAAAGCTTTTGCTTTCCATTTAAAGTGGCATACTAGATAACCTTTCAGCCTGACCACAATAAACCCTTTATCTAAGCTCCTTTTCCCCTTAAAGAAACCTTATAGCATTAGTACAACTTATAAAAGATAAAAGCCTTACTATTCACACCTTAAATCTTTATGTTAGCCAGGTGCCTCAGAAGCAATCAATACACTATTTTATCTGATTTATGCCAATGCTGGAGTACCAAAGACAAAGGGGAAAGCTAGGCTACAGGTTAGGAAAGGCAAACAGAAAAATTACAAGTTTTAACAGAAAGTACTGACAGTTATAACAAAAACATCAATACTCAGTATAGATTACATCATAGCCCTTATTTCTCCAGCTCATACAGGGTTAAGAGCAGTAGAAAGCTTATTTCAGGAAACACATGAATCTCCCTAGCGCATCTTGAAAGAGGCAAGGCTACAGTCTCATCTTCACCAGTAAGACATGCTTTAGCTACCTCAGCTCATACAGAAGCACGCTTTGTTCCTGCAGATTACAAAACTAAATACAAGAAAAACAATTTTACAACGGTGTTACTAATAGCATCAGATACTGTGTATAGCAACTAGGTCCTTCTTGTTCTTAGAGGTCAGGGAAGAAAAAAACCCACATACCTAATTGTTTCTGCCATATAGACAACAGTAAAATAATTATTTCTGTTGAAAGTGAGTTACGTGATAAGAACATCCCAGAACACAGACATTATTAAGCCTTGCGTGTCTCGAAACTGCAGGTTGTTATGATCCCCATTTCAACATCCCTTCTAACATAAAACCAGAAAAAACAACCTCCCTCCCCCACATTTTAGTTTCATAAGTATCATGTGGAAATACTTCTGGCTGGTCAAGAGATACTTTATTTACTTCAGTGTAAATAAAAACAGAGCAGAGAAAAAGCACATATGTTATAGTTCAGCTGACAAAACTAATCCTGAACCATGTGCACAACAAACCAACCACTTGGTCTTCTCCACCAGAGAAGCACAACATTGCAGGTAAGTCCCAAGCACTCTGAACGCTTCCTTGCATGAAAGCTTTTCCCTTACAACTGAGGCGTTCAGCACTTTCAGATTACGCTGTGCAAAATCAAGACGAGAAAACGGTTCTCAGTAATAACACTGACTGCTTTCCTTCCAGCAGGAAATCAGGCCTCCATGCAAATATAAGCTGCCTTACTTTCCGTAAAAAGTAAACTGAAGAGAAGCAGCCTATCTTCTGAAATACAAGAACATTTAAGTAGGGTTGTAAAAAGCACTACCCTGCAGTAGCAGAGGAAAGTGTTGAACGTGTCCTTTTTACAGCAGGCTGACAACACTTATTCAGCTCCTGCAAGTCAATTTAGCAGTGCTCAGATGCGTGGCGTCTGAACCGTGGGGAAAGCAGCTTTCTTAACCAGTGAGACCTTAACCTTCTTCAAGTAGTATACCATAGTATTAAGTTCTTGCTTGTACTCACAGGAACACTGAAAATTCACCAGGACAAGGTTAGATTTTACCAGCCTTCAGGACAACTGTCAAAACATCCCACAGTAATGACTAGACTGGAAAGATAAGATATATTTATGTCTAACAAGAGAACAGACATGCTAGATTCTCCAGATGTAGCAGGGAAATAAAGTTACTCGGAAAAATCTGGAAGTATTCAGCTTGTAGGGAAGGAAAGACCAAGAGAGATAGAGAATTTATTAAAGTCATTGTGACAAAGTAAAAAGGGAAAAAAAATATTACAAAACCCCGATAATTTTTGCCTTACTGCAGTTCATGAAATTGAAAAGAAAAAAGATTCACAATACTACAGAAATGGATTATTACAGAGCATTAAGCATCAGAGGCACATTTGTAACCTGATCCATACATTGACGTCTCAAGTACATTCCCCAGATTTTGCTGGTATTCTCCGTTTCACTTGCATTTCTGTGCTCATTTGCCCAGTTTAGGAGCTAAGTTCCTAAGAACTCTGGCAAGTAAGCTTTAACACTACCCTCCTACTGTTGAGATTTAATGGGAAAAGCAGTACAAACTCAACCAATTCCAAAGTAAGTGAAACTAACTGACTAAATGTTTTCCCTCGATTTAATGTGTATTGTCAACAATGGAAAACCCTCCCTCTAGCTGTTCCTTGGGCAGAGGCATCAGCCCCAAACCTCTTTAAATTTTTGACAATCAGCTCCAAAATCCTATAAAAAGGGAAATGGTTTGGTTTTGCAATGAACCTTTTCCTACTGACTGGCCACAAACACTACATCCAAGTAGCAGTTATGGGTTAGAGTTAGATCTTTGCCACTTATGCAAAATAGCATGTGGGCATGGAGAGAAGAAAGCATTTGACCAGAACAGGTTCCTGGGCACTGCAATAGATGCATCAAATATTAGGTCTAAGCTTATGGACATTTTGAATACTTATAAAATTGGAATCTCTGACAAATTCCAAAAATCACAGAATGAACAACATAAAGGCAACTTCTTCAAAACAGAGGTTTAAAAAAAAAAAAAAAAAGACGTTACAATAACTGTTGTGCTTCACATTACTTCTGATCATGTTAAAGGATCAAACAATCCAACAACTACATGAACTTCAGAGATTCAAACATTTTGCCAGTGGAATAAAGGCCACTGCTTCACTCAGAGTACTGCAAATCCACAAAACAAGTAAGAATTGCTAATCAACATATTAGCTATTAAAAAATCAGTTTATTTTACTGACTGCTCTCATTTCTCCCTCATCTCCTGCATCCATCCCCCTCAAGATACAACTGGTTCTGGATTCCAAAGTTGTTTTGTCAGATCCTCTGAGAGAAAGGAATGCTAACCCAAAAAGTTTAAACATACGCCACTGATCAGACAGCAGACCTGGTTGCTGTACTGTACACCTACTGCCTCCCTTTGCTCCAGTGGCAGCGGAGCTTCCCACACAGCCACTGGGAGTAACACATCCTGACGTTTATCTCCTGCTCCTGCACAGAAGAAAAGGCCAGGACAGATGAGGCAGAACCCCAGCACAACACCTGCCAAGGAGGAAAGGGCTCTCTGATCCCAGCATCTCCGCGGCTCTGGCATACGCTGCAGTTTCTCTGGAATGAGAGGGAGCTGGCAGTTTTCTCTACAAGTTGAGGACAGGTGGAAAACAGCAAGAATTCCTCTCTATTAAAGGAAAATGAGCCTTTCAGCAGTATGGGTATAGATATTTAGATTGTAATAAGGAAAAGAAAACAGAAAGGAAAGCAGTAATTCCCAGCGTTACATCAGCAATCTCTGGAGCTGGTTCTACCTGCTGTAGTTACACACTTGGATTGCGGTTTCCCAATTTACAGATTTACTGACTTACAGTGTGAAGCATCTGCACTTCTAGAAATTCTAAGCATTGCAATCAATCACTATTACTGTCTTTTTAGGATTGTAATAGTAATCACGCCTAAGCATATTAAAACACAAAAGATTCTTCACATTAAAAAGCAGTACCTAGATTAGTGAAAGTATTATTCCTCTGCAGACCTGGAGCAGACTTCGCATTTCTCCGTTACTTACTTCTGAGTTGAGTGCCCCCTCACTCTTCCCAAAATATTAAAAACCAAGGGAAAAAAAATAACCAAGAGCATTTGCCAACGTATTTCTGCAAGCAGACATAAGACTATGCAACTGTAACTGTCAGTGTGTCAAGACTCTTGGCATAAATCAAGTGGGAAGCAAGTTGACTAGCAAAAGTCACTAAAATAAAATTCCAATGAAGGATTACATTATCACTACACCAAGTTACTAGAAGAGTATCCAAGATCTCTGCAGACATCCTGATGGACTGGCTCTTCTGAATCTTGAAAGAGGTGACAAAGCAACAGAAGCATCTATTTGTCATAGAATCTTTCTGCCTTTTCTAAGATGTTTCCCTCAAGAGATGCTAGGCTCAGATGGAAGCACAACTTACCCCCAAGTCTGACAATTCTGACATGCAAAGGCACATACTTGCCCACAGTACAGTTCACCTGTAGCAGGCTAGCTCTTTAACAGAGAAGCACAACAAAAACCACTGTGCATTCCTCACTAGCCATGAGCACACAGACTAACAGCTAATGCACATCAGTTGTGCTCACAGCAGCTTTTATAATAGCTTCCCTGTCTAAACCTTTGATAAGAATGATCAATGACCCACACAGAGTGATTACTGGTCTTTGTTTAAGTTCACTCTTCTGAAGCAAAATGTTTTTGTAATGCTGGACTTCCTGATGCAGAACTGCTGTGTTACAATGAAAGCATGCTTTATAACACCAAGACTGAAGAAGCCACTGAAAAATTAGACACACCTTTGAAAACCATTT
>NW_010129357.1:0-13873 GCF_000699245.1 Pterocles gutturalis | reverse complement strand
TACAAGCAGGACTTCATTGTATTAGAGAGAGCTCTTGTGTTATGCCATGGATTCATCTGTTGCAGCCATGTGTGTTAAAGTTTAGGAAACTTGTACCACAACTCCAGCTGGCGGTGGCAGATAGTACAAAGGAAATACCCATAAAAGGTTCATAGCATGAAATTCCAATAATAAATGCATGCCTTCCTTTTAGTAGTTAGTGCTACAGAAGTTCAGTGCTTCAGCCATTCAGTAGTGCTCTTTTCCAGAAGGGACAGGGATTCACAGGTTTAATTTGCTTGGTGCCACTGTCCCTGTAAGGCAACTGCTGTATCACAGAAGCAAGGACGGTAAGCCCTTCCAGGTTCATGCTTTGCCTCCAGTTTCCTGTCCTACTTTTGGTGGCAACAGTTCTCAGATTCACAGAAAGAGGATCAAACTCCGTATTTCTGTTTTGGAAAGTAAATGGGGCAGATAAATCTTTTAAAAGAAACCTGCATCCCACTAGAGAAGCAGAAACCATAACTTGGGAAGCCTGGTAAAATATCTTTAAAAAAAAAAGGTTACTCATTAGCACCAGCTTTTTTTTTTTTTTTTTTTTTGAGCTAGGACTCTTCTTCACAAGTCAAGTTCTTAAATTTTAAATAACCTTGATAGTAAGCAGACTTGAACTTCTCTTCTAGGACATCAGCTTAAGCTTTTATCTGGAATGAACACCAAAGGGCTGTTGGTTACCTCAAATAACTCCAGTAACATTTCTGCTATGAATAAACTTCAAAAAGGTTTGCTACAAAAACTGCATCAGTTTGTACAAATTTTCTTCAGTAGGTCTAGTAAGCAAAAGCCTTTGAAACCAGCTGCTTGTGAAACACTGATAAGTAATATGTTGATCACACCTGGAAGCACAGAACAGTAAAATGCATTTCTGCCTTCCCTGGCTTTTTTTTATTCATTCTCTACTACAGGTTTTTTGGATGTGGGATTTTTGTTTGGTTGGTCACATTTTGGGTGGGAGTTTTTGGAGGGTTTTTTGGGGTTTTTTTTAGAATTGCTTTTCTCACCAATATTGGTTTTAGGAACAAAATATTCACTCTAACAGGTGGTTCCAAGAGAAAAAATCAGAAATAGCATACCTGGGATACAGGCTGGGATCCCAGGATTAGAGAAATTGAAGAGGCAGAAAGAGAAGAAGACTAAAACCTAGCTGCAAATAAACCAGGTCAGAAACTGGCAGTATCTTTTGATTACATCCAAAAGAATGATTCAAAATAAAGCAGTTCATCTAAAACGTGACAATACGCTGGAAAAAAAAAAGCAATTAACTGGAGATGACTTTTGCATTCTCTGTTCTGTACTGTTTGATCTTTCACAGCAATTTGCCCTGTGATTACTGTCTAATATTCCTTTTGTGGTAGTTTACTGCTTCGAACAACTGCAAGACATCTGACTTGTTATCAGCTGGAGCATCAGCATTAAACCCCAACTGTCCTCATTGCAGCAGTGAAGCTACAGAAACCACGTAGGGTAGGCAAGGCTCAAAACGACAGTTTAACCATTGTTTCATTTCACCACTCACAGACAACTTAAGTCACCATGTTTCAATCAATGCATCTTTGAAAAAACTCTCAGCAAGTCAAAACACACCCTAAGGACCACTGATGATATTACTAAGGGTATTGTGAGAGGTTTAAAACAACTGGTGTCCAAAGAGCTCAGAAGAACAGAAAGAGAACTGCTTCCGAAACATAAGCAGGAGCTCCTCACTTCTTTTCCACCTCAGAGCACTGAGGACACTTTTCCACCAACAGCTGCTATCGTTGAGATAGATTTAACCTTTTGCCCACCCTTTATCCTGACACTCAAACTCATCCAAAAGCCAGTAAGTACTCCAAGACTGAAGAGATTTTCACTGCAGCATCTGCAACTTCTGGGGCTATGATTTGACAAAAATGCCTCTTCATTTTAGTCCTCTATCACAACTGTATCAGACTGCTAGACAAAGTGTGCATTTGGACAGTCTATGCAGAAATATCAAGTGCCTCTCAGCTGGAAAGGCAGCTACCTTCTGTCTTGCCTACAGTAAAGACACCTCTACACATGTTCGTCTCTCAGGCATTCCTAAGGAACAAGAAACAAAAAAACTGAAGATGGAAGCATAAGAGGACACTAGGGACACTGTCTTCTCTGACAGACTGCTTACCTTGGGAATTCAAGGGATTACACATTATTCTAGAAACTGCCAGTTAAAGTGATAAAAATTTATAACAAAGGAGAAAAGACTCCAGTGCTTGTCTCCTTAATACAAAGTAAATGGAGAAAATGTAAATTACTTGTATAGTGCTAAGCATCACTGTTCTTGTGTACAACGTGCTCAAAAACATCTGCCTAGAAAAAACCCACTAGCCTGAAGAAATTGAATCATCCCTTAAACTGGTTTGCTACTACAATTTTATTAAACAGTAAGTAAAAATTAAAATTCACTTGTTTAATAAAAACCTCCCTTTAGTACTACATTTCTTTTCTAACACTTTTTTCTTTCAGTAACACCAGAATTAAAGCAATCTCATCCAAAAAGTTAAACTAAGTTCAGTCAACAACTCCACTTCTGGACTAAGAGAGGTCACAATATTCACGTATCATCACTCCACATTCCCTCATCACCTGTAACTGCTGGATCCTCACATTACTCTATAAATGCACATTAAAAATGTGTCTCTTGACCTGCTGGCTCACTTCCTCCTGAGCAATTTTTCAACTCTAAAGTAAGTTCAATAGCCTGCAGCTAGTCATTTGAAGTCAACACCACGGATTATAACCACATTAGAAGCAAATTAAATACAGATAAAAAGCTAAGAAACAAGGACTTGAATCATTTCTTCCTGTTAATAAAACATGCTTGCAGACAGAGGAGACTCAGAACAGGGATCTCCTCTTCAGCCTCAGAACCTGCACGTGCCTACAATACTTCAGGCAGGTATTTCCACTGAATTAAAAGGCCTACCTCATACTGCAAGAAAACGGTTAGGAAAGCACGAAGAGTTTCCAAAAAGCACAAAACAAAGTCTGAAGAGTTTATAGGATACGGGACAGAAATGAAATACTCAATTCCCACCAACATGCACATGGCTTAAACCACTGGCACTTTCAGAATTAGAATAAAGGTGTAATAAGCTTACCTTGAAACTACTTCTGTATGATTTTATGTAAGAAAGATGTGACCAGGCAAGTTTTCAACTGCTAAAGAGACTTGGAAATGTTTTCTCCAGTAATAAAGACAATGACTTACTAGCCTCTTCAGCAGCTCAGGATTTCCTCAGTGAGGACAGACTAGCTCTTCAGATCTTAAAAACAAATTAGCTCTTCAGACCTACCACACAAGACTTCAATGTCCGGCTGCAAATAATTTTTTGGTCAGGAAAGACGACCTGAACTCTTTTCAGGCTAGTCCAGCTCATTTTTGGTTACTGTCCTGGGTTAAGCAGAGAGTTAGCTTTTTTTTCCCCCCCCTCTTCTTCATAAATAGCTAGCAAGAGGCTGTGTTTTGGATTTATGCTCAGGAGAAAAGTTGATAAGAAAAGGAATGTTTATAATTATTTCTAAGATTCTTCAAGGACAGATACCTTCAGCCTCTCTGCTCTCCGCAGACAGAGCGGGGGGAGGCCTGGGGGGGCAGGGAACAACACAGGCCAGCTGCAAGCCTAGGATCTGCTCTCAGGTTAAGATTGAGAACCAGAGTGACCAATGGTACTCCATAACATGCACGTCATGCCCAGTATATAGGTAAGGACACCCGGAAGAGCATTCTCTTTTTCTCTTTGGCCCCTTTCCCTTGGGCTCCAGATCATCTCCCTTCAGGTGCCTGCATTCGCTCTCCCAAAGCCTTTCCCCCCCACACACACTCCGGTCAGCTCTCGGTCTGGAATGCTTGAATCGTTATCTCCGTTCCATGAGTTTCGGGACCCTCCCTCTCCGGGGGGATCGTTAGCTGGGACCAGGTGGTCATTTCCCCCCCACTCCGGTCAGCTCTCGGCCTGGGACGCTCGGACTGTTATCTCCATTCTGTGAGTGCCTCTGGGAGCGGTGCACCCCCCCGTCTGGGGGAATCATGAGTGTGTTCTGGGAATCGTTAGCTGGCAACAGGCTGAGCCTTTGGTCATTGGGTTGGGAGGGGGTGGCAGTATCATTGTGTATCACTCATTCTCTCCCTTCTCCGGGATCATTGGCCGGGAGCGGGCTGGGCCTTTGGTCACTGGGTGGGGGGGGGCAGTATCACTGTGTATCACTCTTTTGTATATAGTATTATTTTCAAATATTATTGTAGCTTAGTTATTAAATTGTCCTTATCTCAGCCCACGAGTCCTCTTTTCCATTTACCCCTTTAACTCTCTCCCCTATCATTGAGTGGGGGCGGGAACTGTGTGAGCGGGTGTGTGTGGTTTGGCCCCCAGCCAAGGGCTAACCCATCACAGTTACACATCTTAGTTTTGATTTACAGAACATGAGCTTCTTTATAGCTGTCTACCTGTAAGCAAACATCAGCACGCCCCAAAACCCACTGAAACGCACTTCTGGCCAGCGTCCCAGGCAGCACGCACACTAAGAACTTGCATTTGAGTAAGCTCCTACACATCAGGAGGCCCCCTGTTTATCTCAAGCCTCTACGACTAAAAATTAGTGCAGCAGTATAAGGACTAAAGTAGCTATAAGACTAAGATGTCCATTCAGTTACAAGTCACGTGGGTAGATAACCACCGCCACAGAGCACCAAAAAGGCAAAGAGAAACTGCGATATCTTCCAGCTTTACAACAGTGCTTGAGAATTTTAAAATCTGTGGATTATCTATAAGCAGCTCAGTAGTTCTAAACAGCATTACAATTCCCATGCTTTCGAAAGAACCATCATACACTATTAAAAGAGGTGCTTGGTTACCTTTTGTGGTCTTCATACAGAGTTATTTATGGGGCACTGTCAAACCAAATAACAGAATCCCCAAGCACCCAAACACTACAGAAGCCAGGAGAATTCAGTTGTAGAAATACATGCAAGACGCTCATGTGATTTAGAGATGTTTCCAAATACTGACTCAGATACTCCCATAAATCACATCTGATCTTTCAGTTGGGTTAAGCATTTAAGGTTTTTTTCCTGCCTAAAACATTACTTGTAAACCATTTATCAGTTATTAATAGTGTACTGCAGAACTTTTAACCATGAGCAGCTCCAATGATACCATAAGACCTTTTTCAGAACCTACTTACTGCACTGCTCCAAGTGCCCAGAGTTCCCCACATTTTCCTTTCTGGATACCAAACAATTACAGGTCCCCAACAGATTGGGGTCTAAATAATTTCAAATCTGAGATTACTTCTGGTCACACTAGGATGTACAACTGAGGCAAGTACATCACGGCTTTGTATTTATGGATATTAGGCAGGATGCATTTATCTCAAGCATGATTAAAACCTCTGCCTAGATTAATCATTACTGTGTCTCTGAAACCAAACTGCGACACTTCCAACTGTTTGCTGAACCAATACTTAACTGTGCTTTTCAGAAGTCTGCCACACCAGATCTCACGATGTTTGACTGAAACTTTAGGGCAATTGCTGTTGTACCCTCCCAGTCCTGTCCCCAAATAACAAAGCCAGTAAGAGGTGGAGGTTTCAGATAAAGTCTGCAGCGTTGACCAGAAAAATTGCCACATTGTGTACTACTCATTAAGACATCTTGTAGTCACACAACAATGCTGCCTCTATGAGAGCAGAGATTAGAAAAAAAACAGTAATTATCCCAATAATTGGAGAGGCACAAAGTTTTGCTAAGGTTATCCAATGAGCTTCAAGCCTTTTCAGGCTCACCACACTATTACAGGTTGTGCATTTCAGCGTACCAGCTGCACAGGCCAGTCTAGAAGCAAATTAAAAACTAGCAAAGCAAACTACCTGCACATTAAAACAATGCTACTTCAAATAAAACTTGACGTAAAATACGGAACGGAACGGTTGTATTGCTTTGAAGTCCCTAACACAGGTAATATTAACAGGAAAGCAAGTGCTCAATAGCATGCTAACTGAAGACGGCTGGGAAGGAATCTAAAATGCAGCAAAACAGAACTTCAACATGGAATTCTGCTAAATTCTCCATTACCTAGGTAACCAGCATTAATCAATATACTCATGTTTTGGGATCTCTTACTCCTTTTTAGAAACATGACTTTATGAAAGCCCAATAATTGAACCATTACTTTTATTTCATGAATGAAAGTGAGGAAACTATTATACCAACATAAATGTATTACTATTTTATCAGATTAAGCTTCTTTACTCTACAAATGGGCTAAGTTCAGGTTTTATGGGTTACAATGTACCCAAGCCCACAGCTATTTTAGGCTTTTCTGTTGACAGGGTAGAAAATTACAAGACCTTGTAGAGTTACAAACTGAGCACATTAAACGGCAGCTCAAATAAGCAAAGCTCACTCGTTGGACCCGGCCAGAGAATACCCAGCACTTGAACTGGATATTAGTCACCTGCAATTTAATGCAATGTGCACACTAGCAGTATTGCCCGACCCCACTTGAAAAAAAAAAAAAAAAAAAAAAAAAAGAGCCTGGACAGAAGCATTAAAAAAAATATAAAAATATCATGAACTGGATTAAGTCATACAATCATGAAAGTTTCTCCTTTGCAAATCTCCAGCTTCCATTGTGTAGGCATTGACTTAAATTGGACACCTCACAAACTTTTCTTGTAGCAGCAACCTTTATAGTGACAGAAAGCATCAAAGAAGTCAGAAAGAAAGTTTGAACTGCAGCTTCCTTCCAAATTACTAGAAAATTCAGCAGCTTGACAGAATGCGACAGAGCTGTTGATATAAAAATTACAATTCAACAACTATATACAAACTTCCAAGAATATGGTCTGGTTATTTGCAGCAAAGAAGATGCTTAATTTTATATTTCATAAGCAACCATTTTCAGAAGGCAAATACAGGGCTACTAAGGGAAGAAATTAGAGTAGTGTTGAAAGAACTGTGCTGCAAATAGGTACGCACTAATTACATTATATTATAATATGTTATTGCAATATTCAATTACTGAATTACATCTCTAGCCCACCCAAAAATAATTAATGCAGTGGAGGAAATAAAACATTCAAGCTTAATTCTCAAATCCGATGAAGTTGCAGGACAAAATAAAGCACCCCATCAGCCATGGCCTTACTGCTGCAGAAAGGTGAAT
The DNA here is from genome assembly GCF_000699245.1 of Pterocles gutturalis. Lineage (NCBI taxonomy): Eukaryota > Metazoa > Chordata > Aves > Pterocliformes > Pteroclidae > Pterocles > Pterocles gutturalis. The sequence continues at coordinate 6,653 of NW_010129357.1, read as the reverse complement.
TGTATAGGCTCTCCAGGGAATCCCAGGATTTAAATCAGATCCAGCAGGAACAATAAATGTAATAGCCTTGTATCAATCGTCTTTCTTTTGAAACTGCTCATATATTTATAACAAGAAAAAAACCCTTATAGAGAAAAGACAACCAGTTTAAAGCTAACCTAAGAGATTTTTTACAGTTGTTCTTGAAAATTAGCTGTTTTGTTGTATCAGCCAGGAAAACAAACATTTTGCTTGAATTTAACTAGAATCAAGACTTATTTTTGCTCTGAATGCTGAGAACTGCAGTCTCAGAAGGCTGTAAAAGCAGAGCAAGTCCAAAACCTACAGTACATAAACAGAGATACCATACGAATACACCAAAGTAAAAGCACAACAGCTTTCTTGCCAAGGAGGAGCAGATGGCAACTCAGGGCAGAAGTCAGTGACACAACAGTAAGTCGTAAGAAAACACCCGTCAACCAGTCGCACCCCGGTCCCATTTTCTACAAGAGTGGGACTGAATGATTTCACCTGGGCAAGTCCCACTTGCAGAAACCCCAGGTCAGGCATGGCTGCCCATCCCCACAAGCAGCTGTTTTGCTTGGACTCCCAAGGGACCTCCCTCAAGCCGCACTGCCTACCTTCCTACTGCCCCTCCCTCCCTCCAGCCACCTATTTTGCGCACTGGAAACCCCTCCTGTACAGTGGCTTCCTTTCAGGGGAAGGGCCCAGGGGAACAGCTGCTCTAAAATAGAGGAAGGAATTCAAGTTTTTACCAACAATAAAATATTTTTCACCCACACAGGGTCACTGGCTTGACTTTACCCAACACGTTCACTACAAGTGTGCACCCTCTTACTCATAGTGCCCAGGATGGCTCACGTGCCCTTCATACCTCGCCACGTCCTGAATGTCCCTCGCAACTACACAACAGCTGGATCAGCCCGCGTAAAGGCAGCTCCCCACAGGAAGAGCTGTCCCTTGTGCCCTTCTCCTCTTACTGTGGGTCTCACAGAGAACTATCTGTCAAATTTAAATTATTCCAGTCTTAATTGCCCTTTTTTTTTTTCCTAAAAAGAAAAGAGGTTTCTTACCCATATGAAGCTCAAAGAGAAAGACCACTTTGGAAAAAAAATAATACGCCTCAGAGCCTAGATTAAATTTTACAGTAAGCAATATGCATATATTTTTTCTCTTAAGTAGTACTTAAATTTTGCTTATTGGACTACTACAAGTCTGCTTTGTTTTTTGACCATTGTGTTACTTGGGAAGCTCCTTTCCAATCATAGATACCTGAGAAAGCAGGAATACAACTAAAGAAAGTTAAAGCACAAGTGATTATTTTTGTCCCCTCAGAGGAGGTTAAAGTAAATTTGAATGACCTTGTAATTGTGAAACATGCTTTGAAATAGAAGAGGTTTAGCTTTAAATGCTGAACACTACAACGGTTATTTACTTTGTATAATTCCAGATATCTAAAGGTTAATCTGTCCTGTTGCAGGGCTGATTGAAACAAATTATTCCCACTATTTCACAGTCTCTATTACCTGCTTTTGTAATGTTTTGCAAGACTGTTTCCAACACTATCAATGCTGCAATTGCTTGTAAAAGTAATAAAGGAGGGAACCTGTATATTTAAAGCAGCAAGGTTCTCATATAATTTTCCCCTTGTGGATTCAATATTCAATGAGCTTTTTGAAGACCCAAAAACCAAAGGTTCTGAAAGAAGAAGATAATTCACATCGGAAAACGTTGAAAAAAATGGGAGTAAAATGAACTTTATTACAAAGCCACAGTTAACTGTACAGACTTCTTGCTGAAATAATACCAATACATGGAGAAATTCTACCAGAGTGAAAACCTGAATTGCTGAGTCTATAAACCAGATGAAGCTTGATATCTGATACCAGACTTCCTTCTCTTTAGCTTCTGTAATCATGTTTTTAAATGACGACCTTTGGTAATGAGTCTCTGATGACTCAATGCCCAGGTGCTTAAAATAACTTTGAAAAACTGAGTCAGAGGAATCATTGCACAAGCATATCATCACATAGAACCTCACCAGCTCTCCAGCTTCCCAGCACAGAACCAGGCTGGCAAATGAGAAGCTTTGCACTAGTAATTGCTGCAAAGTATCGTAACCTGTTTATCACTGAACTTTTGTAAGATTGTAACGTCAGACAGAAAGGCAAAAGAGCAGGAAACCTGTATCTTAATAAAATAAGACTGTATTAGTTCTCATGCTCATCCTAACATCTCACTCCATCAGCAGGTCAGGAATCTGTGGTAAATTTGCATTACCAAACATTTTCACTTCCTGCAGTCATCTTGTTGCCCCTCAAAAAAAACCAAACCACCAAACGAATATAACGCAAAAAGTCCCAGGAAATATTTTGACATCTACTTAATTACAGCTTAAAAAACCAAACAACTTTTCATATGATTAAGACCACAAAATAAAAATTATTACTTCACCTAACTAGTTTTGTTCCATCACATCCTACATACATAAATCAACCGTGACCTCATTCTCTGTATGACATCTTGCTTTGCTGAATTTAAGTAGTGTAACCTGCTGAATAGACTGTGATGTGATCTGCATAGTAGAAGTTCATCCCAACTAACAGATGTATTAAGACTTATTAACTGAATATTCCCTTAAGATACAATTTCCTAGAAAAGTCTAGTTTCACAGCTATGACAATACAGAAAACAGACTTGCAGAACACAGTTTGGGCATTTTGGAGGGCTTAGCACAGAGGGATGTTTCATTTCCCAGCTGCAAAACAGAACAAAGAATTGCTTCTGCCCGATTCATAATGCAAACAAACAAACAGCTTCGTGATGGTACCAATGAAAATGTAAGACTTCTTTGGGGGAGCCTTACACTAGTAAGAGCAATAGAGAATCAAAAAGAAAGATGAAAGGAAGGATACACACTTAAGAAAAGTAATCTTTGTTTGAAGTCTAATGTGTTGTTTTTCCTAGCTGAAATTTTCACATAAAAATCATGATCTTCCCTCACCACAACTACAAGAACTATGCTAAATTCAACTATACGTGGTTAGTGACATTCACAAGAGATAATCCAACATGATTAGAGCCCTGAACAACATTTCCATGTTTTAGAAGTATTGCTAAGCTATACCTTCTTTTAGGAACAGAATATTCAGTCTGAGCTCTCATCTCTCTTCCCACAAAAAATGGGCTCAGTCCCACAAACAGAACCAGATAAATGAGCTCTTATGTAGACAAACCATTGAACAGTGAAGAACATGACGGTAGGATACAGGTGACCCTGGGGCTACAAAGAAAAATTTGTTGCTATTGACACTAAGCAGGGCCTAACCTCATGAAGCTTATCAATACCTGCCTTGTGAAATACCTAGCTTGTGAAAGTAATGTCACCAACTTCAACAGTGTTAATCCTGTAAATCAGAGTTTATTGGCTCCTAGTTCCAACCAACTTTTAAGCTAAAACCCTCACTGCACATTAGTGGCGCAGGTTCCTGGACTGTCTTGACCATCAGCGTGCACATAACTTACCAATTCCCTTAATATCATCACCTCCTTCTGAAATTTGGTTTTCACAAGTGCCAAACATCAGCCTTCTCAAGAAAAGAACTTGTCTATATTTTAAAATAATAAATAACTCTAAAAATAAACTGAGGTAGGGAGCACACTGTTTAAAAGCCAGCATATCACTTCCTGACATTTCTAGTTCTCCCTGTTTAATGAAACTCAAAAACAAAAGAAAGGGCACGAGAAATGCTGGGACTTGGCAAACTCCAGCAGGGAAAGAAAAGGAAAGGCCAAAGAAGTCAACAAGGAACAAACAGAAGAATGAGAATCTCAACTGCAGCTTTTGCAAGCATCTGTCACAGAAACACATTTATGATATAGTATTTTCTTTGCGACTGAAACTTTTAAAGCTTTATTCTTTTAGGCTCAGGCACTTTTTGCTTTCTTTTGTAACGCAGAGTCAAAAATAAGGACTCAGTAAGCTCAACTCTGTTTCTGAAGGAAGCATCCAAAACAAAGTACCTAGCTTAATGCATCAACTCTTAAATGTGGATATGAAACTGCCTACCTCTGAAGTCAGTTTCAGTTAAATTACTGTAAAACTTTGGAAGTTAGCAACTCCTAAACAATCTTTTGTTTTGTTTTGAATTGTTTTTTCACTTGCTTCAGTTTTTAGAGCATGTGACCTTGAGCAAGCCTTTAGGGAATCACAACATCCACTGCCAAGTTATAGTAAGGACCTAGCCAACCAAAGAACTGCCACCAGAAGCCTCAGATCCTTCATTGCCCATTTATATTTCCATCCTCCACCATGAAAGTCTCCCCCTCCCCACTTCATCACAGCACCCGCCCTTTTCCATCAACTCTGAGCAAACTTCCAGCTACAGCACCTCCCTCCAACTGTAGAAAACAGCCCCACTTTTTCTCTTCAGCTAATCTCCTGCTACTTCAGCAACTCACATTAACTCAAAGGCAAGTCTGACAAATGCTGGAGTCAACACCTGGGACGTACAACCAGCACAGGAACAGGAGCAGGGAAGGGGAGAAGGATGGCGACAGCTAGCTCAGCTCACAGCATCAGACCCAGTCTCCACAGCGCTCAGAGTACTTACCGCCTACAGCCACCCCTGCCCTGTTTCAGCAAGACTCCCAACCAAGGTACAAATATTCTAGGAAAGCAGACGTAAAGGCCTTTTTGCATTAAACTAGTAGTCCTTTCCCCTAAACACTTTTCTTATTTCAGTAAGAAATCCGGTGAGTTTGAATGGTACAGGGAAGCGCCAGCAGATTACACAACTGTAAAAACACATCTTCATACTGAAAAACTCCAGGAGTTTAATTGCTGTAGTTTATCAAAGAGGGAGGCAAGAAAACTGGCCAGGGTTTTCAAGCTAGTTATGGAATAAATCCCTATTTTGCCCCCACCATTCAGGAAACCTAACACTTTGATACAAGCACTTCTAAATCTCATAGACAAAGGGGTAAAACTGTAAACAAAAGCTGAGCAGATTCAAATTCAGAATAAAGAAGCATCAACAGTAAGAGATTTGATGGTTTAAAAAAAAAAAAGACTGGGTTTTCCATCACTGTATGCATTCAAATCAAGTCTGAATTTTCCCCCACCTCTCCTTGCAAAGCATATACTGGTTTAAACAGGAATTAATTCAGGAAGTGCTAATAGTCTGTGCAGTGCAGGCCTGACAGTCAGTCGTCCCTACCAGCTACACAGGACTTGACACCACTGAAGTTTGAGAAATTCACACTCCAGGTGACTAATTATAGTTTAGTTTTAATAACATTTTAATGTACAATACCAATACACTTTGCATATTTCTTTTCAAAATAAGCTATTTTGAAAGGAGTGCAAAGTGGGAAGTTCATTTACAATTTAAAAAACAAAATTTACTTTCCAAGTGAAATGGTGACTGTTTAGTTGGCCAATCTCTAAAGACTATTTATTGAGCCCGTTACTCCTTCACACTGTTAAAAAATTGTATCCTTTATTATAGCTGACATTTGCAGAAGTTTAACAAATTAGAATTCACAACAGGGCAATTCACCTAACTCATGGGTTACGAGCTTCTCTTCAGTACTGTTCTTAGTTACCAGCATATCAAAATACTAACAATAAAATATCAAGCCCTACTGACTACCACTTCCCCATTTTAACCTTCAAGTTAAAGCAAATTACCATAACTTGTCATATGTAGAATGAAAAAACTTGCACCACCTGATTTCAAGACAGCCCTGGTTAGGAAGCTAGAAATCATACACCCTTCAGTCTCAGGAAGTAACTCCAAAATTATTTCAAGAAACGCAAAGTGAAATTTTCCAAATGTATGACTAAAATGGCTGAATGGGTTTGGCACAGAACACGGGATCCCATAAGGAAGTAATTTTCTTGCTACCTACAATAGTTAAGGGTGATTAGGTATTATTCGCACACACATCCCACAAATCAGTGGAAACCACCAATATTAAAACTGAGTCCATCAACAATATTCTAAAACCTCAACAGAAGACAAATTTCACGGTATTACTACTTTTTAAACTGCCTAAGTGATTTTGAAGCATAAAACCAACTTCTCTGTGCTTCTGGAAAAGCTTAGTAAAACATGAGTAACTATTAACTTAAACAGCTCTAGAGAAGGCTGCTTACACATTAAATCTGACACATTCGAGATGCAGAATTTCCCCAGGACTGAGAAGCGCAATACAAACAGTGCACTGTATAAACGCTGCCTCAGTAAAAGGAACTTTTCAAACTGCTGGCCAAGTTTATGGAATCAGCTGACTCTAAGTATTACTTCAAATACCAAAAAAGCCTTCTGCAATATTTACACAGCTTGCAGATGACATATACTGGTGGTTGATAACTTACACCTACACAAGCAGAGATGCTTTCATCAGCCAGTATAGTACATAAATATTGTTAATTTAGAAAGAGACCAGTTTCAGATAGGATAGCCTAATTTTGACTGTTACATTAATAGCAGACACTGTTGAAGAACTAAACAAAATAATTTCACTTCCTGCGCTGGTTTCTCTTTGCAAAATCAGACCCTACTATTAACAGCTCGCACACTACAGACTCCGGGCTCCCACAAAGGCCGCCGCACACCCACTCCCTGGTTACGACCCCCACTCAGGGG
>NW_010129356.1:0-2367 GCF_000699245.1 Pterocles gutturalis | reverse complement strand
TATTGAACAGCATTGGTCCCAATACCGAATTAATGGTGCTACTTTTATCACAGATAATCTGAACAAGATGTATATGTAGTTTCTATTTCTAGGTCAGGAGCACATAAAGTTATTAAAATATTCTCTTGTCAATTGACAACTATACATGTCTTTCAGCCATTTTTCTTAAAAGTAGGCTAATATCTGCTGAAGAAAACTAATTACTATCGTTATGAAAAAAATAATCAGGGTGATGAGACTACAGTGGCCCTTGGTTTGTCCTGCAGCCTGAGCTCTGAATCCTCATTCTGCAGGGATATTGGAGCAGCCAGCAGCATCTCTGAGTAGGGCGCTGGGGGAAGGGGTCCCATGTGCTGGGGAAACTGAACTGTAGGTATGATAAATGTGCAAAAGGTTTTTCTGCAGATGGACGTGGTACGTGTGCATGTGCAGACTCTGGTGTGCTGCTGCAGTCTGTTTTTTGACAGCCTCATGATAGTGTCAGATTTTGTCTTCTGGAGTTAATTGTTGGCAGATGGAAACATTTCCAGTCTTACTTTGTCTTGACCTTTTCTCATGATAGGATTTCTTTTTCATGTGCAACTTTAGTTATGAATTGGAGTTAAGAATTGGAGGCAATTAGATTTGTTTTTCTAAACTGCTTTCAAATAGCTTCTTCCATCTCCCAATGAAATAGTAAAAGAAAAAAATATTATAAAGTAATAAATATATCTATGTAGTGGTTCTGAATCAGTAGGGTATTAGTCCATAAAGCAGAATAAAGCCCTTGAATAGGAAAATAAATGTTTTGTGTTCTTATTTTAGTCACATAATTGGAATTACTAGTGCAGAGCTCAGAATACATAATGCTTCCAGTTTAATTCATCTGTCTGGTGGCAAAAAATAGAATGGCTTTTTGTAATTTCTTTTAATTGAATTTGTAGCAGTCGGTTAATATGGATTTATTTTTTTCCTTCAAAAATTTAGTGAGAAGGCAGGTGATGCTTTGGTCTTTTAACTGTAGCATTGACCATGACATAACATTTGTTAATAAAGCTGTTCCTAGATCTCCTGTTTGGTGTTACTAAAATTCAGCAAATACAGGATGCAGTTGTTGGGTAAGATGTTAAATACTGAAGCAAGTTCTGTTTAGACCAGTTTGCAGAATTTTCCTGGGATGTCTAAGTTTGTGCTGAAGTGCAAAAATGCTATTTATTATCATTGCCTTTTAAAATGAGATAAATATTCAGGAGTAGTTATACTGAAGATGCCGAGGCTTTTCCTTATTATTTTTTTTATTGTATTTTACACATTTTGTTATGAAACCAGGAGAGTTGGTACTTTTTTTAAGTTTCTGCAGAAGAAACATATTAATTTTCAAACCTTGTTATCTTTATAATAAGCGGATAATACTTGTGTTGCCTGTTTCGAATTCTGTGCGGTGCTGCAGCTGGCTTTGGTGGCCCGTTCTGCTTTGGTCGTGTGGGGAGATGGAAGCTGACGTGGAAAGCCCAGCCAGTGGAGCCCAGTAGCCTCATGAAAGCACGTAACTCCTTTCCCTCTGAATAGAGTTGTATTCCCATCCTTTTCGTACAGATTTTAACATCTGCAGGGATGTAGAACCCGTTGCTACAAGCAGGGAAACCCACCTGGGCATATGTAAGTGAAGCTGCCAATGCTGTGTTTCCTTATCTGAAGACTTTTCTGTTTAAAAAAAAAAAAAAAGTTCTACCAAAGCTGAGCTTAAGCGAAGCTCTAGCTACCAGCGTGACTTGGGCGCTGTTCAAGAAGTTCAACCTCGATAATTCTCAGGGCCACTTACATTATTCATATCCTGTCGTCTTTTTATTCTGTGCTTGGGAAACTCCTCCACTTTTTGCTTCTGGGCTCGCGTCCTGGCCTGCTTTCAGTTGGGTGGCGGATCCCCAGGGAGGACCCGGGTCACTCCGGTGCTGTCCCTAGCGTTTGGCCGCCAGCGCCGTGTTACTCTTCATCTGGCTAACGTATTTAAACGCCATCGTTAACTTCATGTTCTTGAATGCAGGTTGCACACCTGCCCCAAGCTCCAGCCCCCTGCTGATGCAGTGGGGGGCTGGGGATGGGGACAGATCCCCCCCTGCTGTCACAGGGGCTGTGTCACCGGTGACATCCGGCACCCCCGGGCCAGTCGCTATGGGGTGTGTCTGCGCCTGGCTCCCGCCATCAGGGCCGAGGCCACCTGGAGCCCCCTGCTGGGCGAAGTCGTTAATACACTTTGTTTTGAAATGATGTCACGGGACTTGGTGTGTGACGTCAGGCCCCTGCCGGTGATGTAACCCTCCCTCCAGCCAATCAGAGCGGGGAAGGTTGGGACGGTGACGTAAACGACCCTAGCAACAGGCTCCGTCG
>NW_010129355.1:0-12577 GCF_000699245.1 Pterocles gutturalis | reverse complement strand
GTATTTATATATATTTTATATATATATATAATATATATATGTATGTATAAGTGAGTGTGTGATTGGCTTTAAAACTGCATATAATCCTGACCATTTTAGAGTTACTCTTGTGTGCAAGCCTGCACAGGATCAGAACTTGTAAAATAACCTATTTGGATCCAAACAAGAAATATGCATCTGACCTCAGAATGCCGGGCATCTCACAAACATAGCTGAGAATTATGTATGTCAGGAAACTCACGGGGAGAAAGATTAGAAATGGAAACTATGAATATTTAAGTGTCTCCTTGGGTTTTTTAATGTAAATTTCACTGAGGCCAATCTCTTCAGTCCATGTTTTTTTTAAACGTTTCCATACCTCTCAAAGTATCTAAGGTATGTTAATAGCCAGATTTTATGCAACACAAGGAAAACTGCACCGTTTCAAGTTATCAGAGTTCCTGCTTTGCAAAAATATCACCTTCTCAAGGTTTTGCACTTATTTTTGCTGAGACGCAAGGTCTCTTCCTGCGACTTTTCTGAATTAAGAAAAGGAGAGCAAAGGTGGGTGATGAAACGTGCTGTGAAACATGGTTATATATGAGGAACCGTGCATGTAATGTGTATTTTCATAACATTCCCAGCAGCAGCTGAACTTCCACTCCAGAAGAGCTAGCCTTTCACATTTCTCTTTTTTTTCTACAGAAGGGAAGATTTCCAGCACTTCTGTGTTTAGTTTCCATATCATGCTTTTGCTGGAAATGTCCTCTTTCCATACAGTACCTCTGAGTCACGGCTCAATGGGAACGCTGACTATAATCTCCTCTTGACATTAAGATGTTGCTGAGAGACTAGAGGATATTTCAAGCAGTGGAATTCATGTTCAGCCACATGTTTGGGCTGACAACCAGCTAAACCTTGCTGGAGCAATATTTTTCTATGCCGTTAGTTTTTATACCAAACAAGGTCTGTAGTAACTGGATGCCCCAATTGAGCAAAACTGTTTACAAGAAATAAATCACTCCTGGCATTAGGAAAACACAAGGCCCATGACTCGCAAGCACAGCATCATTCAGATCTTTATTTCTCATAAACCTAACCCCCAAACGTGTGTATTCTCATACACTGTGACTTGTGCTTTGAGTTGTGGTCAGTGCATTTCCATAACCCTTTATTATCATGCTTACCTAATCTTGGAGCCATATTTAGCTGCAAATGCATAAGACACCATTTCATTGCTCAAAAATGAAAAAAACAAATGCAGCTGAAGACCTGACAAGGTAGGCATTTTATTTACTTTATACCAAACCTTAACTCTAATGCAAAACTCCCAGTGATGCATGAGGACCAAAATTTGGCCCTGAGAATGATGTGTGGCTTGTGCAAGCCACTGGTGTGCCGGAGTTTCAGGTCCTCTTTCTACCAACCCGCAGCGGATATGAGTTATTACAGCTTCTAGCGTGGCTTTCCGGTCTGGAGGTTCCTGAGTTGCACCATGACGTGTCAGGTAAGCGGGACTCGTCTGTCACTTGCCAGGCTGTCAGCCCTCGGTGCTGCAGACGTGCTTCCTCTGAGCAGAGGAGGAGTGCGATCCCACGGTGGCTTGGAGCTTGGGTTTTCAGTGAACTTTCAGACCAGGAGGTGGTTGTTCCATTCTGGTTTACAAGCCCCAGAGAGCAGCTGCTGAAAGCAGAGAGCACTGAGCAAACTGTTTGGAAATAAAAAAGGAAATGGAGCCCAGCACCTTGCTTGCTTCCCTCTTCATCACAGAAAGATGCAAGCAGAGTGCTGGACCAGAACTGGCTGTTGGTCTCAAAGCCACAAGGTGACGTCCCTGCCAGTGTCCATTTTTACATCAAACTGTCCAAGCTACAGTGACCAGATACAATCACAAGGCCATCCAGATCCCTCCACCCTGCAATGCAAGATCAGACCCTGCTGGAGGGGCTACAATGACTGATACTCTTTGGAACAAATTTTTTTCCAAGCTCAAGCTTTTCATCTCAGATAAAATTGATATTCAGTCCTCTGCGTGATGCATGCAGTTGCTAGTTCCTCTTTTATAACATAAGGAAAACACTGCTTGCATTTTAATGCCCGTAATCTCATCTCTCCAGACAGTTATCTTGTAGCACCAGAGCCTGCTTCTTCCTCTCTTTCTGTACATGTAGTGTAAGAAGATCTTGATTTTTGACTCAGACCTCTCATTTCCTCACCATAGAAAAGAAAAAAAAAACAAGTTATTTTGAGACCTTAATTAAGTTCCCACACTGCACAACTTCACTATTTTTTTCTTGTGTAGGTATTCAAATTATATCAAAAGTAAATAGTTACTTTTCAGACATAAAGAGTTTTACATAAATTACATGTGTTAGAGGGTTCATTGTTTTATGTGCATTGACTCTCTTTTGAAACATTTTGTCGAATGTCCTAGTGGTTCTCAGCCCATTACACATATACCAACCTTGTGGACTCCCATTGAAATCAGAAAAAAAATTTCTTAGCTTTTAATAGAAATAATTATGAAAACTCACTTCTGCAGATCATTGAACAAAAATATGTCAGTCAGTCTCAAGACTGTATGTGCAGAAATTTTGGTTACTATAGGGAAGGTGATCAACTAGATTTTAATTGTGATATTTCTGGTTCTGAAAGCATGGCTTACATCCACAAGAGACAATTTTCTGTATCATTTTCAGTTACTTAGTTAATTTTAAACTATTTGTTAATTTTCCCATCATGGAAATGTCTCTTTAAAGATGTTACCAGAGAGGCCAAAGGATCCTGCTCAGAAGAGCTAGATTTATAAAAATAAATTAAATGGGGTCAGGCCCCTTCCTCTGGTCCTGAGGACAAATGGCACAGCATAGATCATGTCCACGTCTTCTTGTCCCTCATTCCCAAAAACCCCAGTGTGTTGTTGTCGGTGCTGCTTACCAAGAACACCACACAGCAGCCGGCCGATACAGACCAGGTGAGTGCTTACTGGTATCCATCAAAAACGTGCCGGAGAGCACTTTTGATCACATGAACCTATGCCTGATGGGATGGAGTTAAAATCAGTCCCATGATATTAATGGCCTTGATTTCTCATCTTGATAATATTTTTTATGGACAGAATTTTAAGGAAGAGTTGCTCCATCATACTTCCACTAAGCTGTGTTTATCTTTTTTAAAAAAACTGACCAATCTGATCTAATCTTTACGTACACCTGACGCAGGCTGAGTTTGAGTGCAGAGGTTTAGCAGAGGTTAGCTTTCCAGCTTTTGGAAATTTATGTTTGTTTATATTATTGAATAAAATACAGTCCTAGAGAGATAATCTGGGCAGCCTCCTTTTTTATACTTTGGCTATGGGTGATGCCCCATCCATCTCTGCACAGACCCAGAAAATTTAACTTCTAAGCCAATTAATGGAAGCAAAGGTGAACATTGCTGTCCCAGGCTCTCTCCCATGAACACAGGAGCTGGGCTTCTTGTGTGGGCGCAGGTTTCAGCTCGGTGGGCAGATTTCCACACTCAGTGGCGAGTACAACAGGTACATCTCGTGAGACTCATGATGGGAAACTCTACGGCTATCAAGTGCTTTAAGATATCTTTGAAGTCTCAGCTGTGAATAATCATAACATTTCCACAAAATTGACATAAATTCTCTGGTGATTATACTCTGTTCACCTAAGTCGTGGAGCCAGAGGTATAAAGCTGTGGCACCAAGTGGCAAGTGTGCTCGTGAAATTGGATAGCCCATGTAATTTGTAAAACCGGAGCGCATGTTTGGCTGTTGGATAAAATTGGAACAGCTTAACTTTGTGTCACCAGTCCTAATAATATTAATAACACTTTTTTCCTAGAGGGTCATTTTTGCCAATAATCCTCAAAGCATTTTACAAAGCTGACAAGTATAATTAACTCTAGTTTATAGGATAATAATTCAAGGCACAGAGATTTCTGGTATTAGGACTCACAGTCTGAGTTTTGCCTGCCCTGCACACCAGACTGCTTTCTTGGTGATGTTAAATCCACATTTTGGACCAGCAGAATCTGAATGCATGTCTTTTTCTACTCCAATGCCCTTTCAATTCAATGTATGATATCTGTCTCTAAACAACTTAGGCTGGTTGCTAAAAAAAAAACCCAATTTGTTGTTATCTGAATATTGTTTTACTTCCAAAGCTCTGTGAGAAAATAAAGCAGGTGAAAAGAAAGCAGGACAGCTTTTTGAATGCAGCAATATCTCTTGTGAGGTCAATTTGCCTTTTCTAAACTGTACAACTGTCCCAAGAACTGTTGCTCTTTAGAGATAATGAAATAGGAAGACACAACACATTGTCATAAACCCCTTAGATAAATTAACAAAAGCAATGAGCAGGTATGATACACTCAACTAGCTCTACCCTTCCTCTGAGCTCAAGTGTTGCCTTCACCCTCTCACATAGCGGTAAGCAGGAACAGAGCCAGATGTACTGGGTTTAAAGGTTCAAACACTTCCTCTTCCCCTACCCAACAAAGAAGAGAGACGTCCAAAATATTTCCAAAGCAAATTATAATGGAGCTGACCACAAGAATGTCCTGCCATTTCACAGTGGCTTGCACCAAGCCCATCTCACTGTTTTCCCAGTTGGAGCAAAGCAGAAGAGTCACAGCATGCTGCACTTTGATCTCAGCCCCGTCAGCCCTTTCCAGCCTCAGGAATCTCAGGGTAATTTGTGACCAACTGCCCTCCACCTCTGTGGCTATCGAAGTAATTAGCAACATACTGGAGGGGACTTGCTAAAGTGTGAGAGCTGCGCCCTTTGGATCACCCTCCATCACAGATGCACAGATCTCTTGGTGTGCTTGATGCCCAGTTTGCGGGTGGACATGTCATCTGTATGGCACTACTCCATCTTTGAAATGCACCAGTAGAAATACGGAAAGACTACGCCAGTGTTTGTTCTTCCTTTCTGACAGCTTGGCTTTCTCTAGAGTTTTTCAAGCCCTTTCTCTTGGCTTTGTTAAAAGTGGTTTCCAGTTCAAACCCATTTGTCCCATTTTTAGCAATGTGCTTCGTTGCACAGCTGTTGGGGGATTAGCAGAGATCAGACAGGAAGGGCAAGAGTCACAAAGGGTCTTGGGTGCTTCATTTGTCCTCACTGTCCCTCTAAGCTCCTATGAAATCCCAATCCCTGCCTACCTCCCACATAACCTTGGAGATGCCTCCAAGGCATCACCAGCTGTTTTCTCTAAATTTGCCACAAATCCTTGCTTCTGACACAGCTAAATAGCAGAGTCTAACACGTGCTGCATCTCTAAATCCTTCCAATCCTCTTTTAAGTGTACGCCTGTATTGTCTACAGGAGAGATGGGGAGGCACGCTTTGTCATGGAGTGCAGTGACAGGATGAGGGGTACTGGTTTTAAGCTGAAAGAGGGCAGATTTAGATGAGATATTAGCAAGAAATGTTTTCCTGTGAGGGTGGTGAGGCAGTGGCCCAGGTTGCCCAGAGAAGCTGTGGATGCCCCATCCCTGGAGATGTTCAAGGCCAGGCTGGATGAGGCTTTGAGCAACCTGGGCTAGTGGGAGGTGTCCCTGCCCATGGCAGGGGGGGTGGAACTCGATGGTCTTTAAAGGTCCTTTCCAACCCAAACCATTCAGTGATTCTATGGTTCTATGATCTACCCAGGAGTACACCCACCAGCGGGGAGGAGAGGAGATGGAAGAAATTCTAGCCCTCCTTTATCACTGCTTGGTGTGGCCCCTAGCTTCTGTGACAGCACTGGGAAGAAGCTGGCAGGAGCACAGATCATCACCTGCAGAAGAAATGCATGAGCCCTTAGCTCTATACCATTATTTATAGGGCATTGTCCTATAGCATATATGTGGCTTTCATATCCTGGCCTATAGTAAAGGAAGCCTGTACTTCCTCCTCCTATGACACTCTTTTTATAGCTCTTCATAACTCTGTAAATTTAACCATTTGGGCTGAAATTTTACAAATGCGGTTCACCTGTTTCCAAAACAGAGCCCAAGAAAAAAAAAATCCATTGTTTTACAGTATAAAACACAACAAAATCCAAATAGGTGTTTCATTAAAAAATTCTACTATCCTTCTTCTCTGGAGCAGAGATTTGGAATTCAGCAAGGGGCTTACCCTAATGTCAGAGACATGCCTTTTCCTGCGAAAACCTTCTCCGGTGAAATTACCCGGTGAAATTATCCTACGAAATGAGCCTTTGGGAACTCTGAGGTCGCACACACTCCACAGAGATTTTTTTTTTTTTCAAGTTTAACAACTTTGGAGTTTCCTCCAGCCCTGAGCCAAATATGAGTTTCCAGATAATTTGCTGCTCTTGGCTGTGGAAGAGGTGCTGGTAATGCTGGGGGAGCTGGGAAATGGGGGAAGACTCTCCTGTGCTCCCATTGCTCCTCCTGCTGGAATCAAGCAGCTTGAGGGAGGCTCCTGGGGAGGGAGATGGGTAACACGGCAGCTGGGTGGGAGATGGATGTAAGCAGGACAAGGGAAAAGATAGACCCTTGAATGTGGGTTTTGACCCACTTGCTGCTGGGGTTGTCTGTTAAGGCTTTTCTCACAATTACTGGAGCTAGTAATTTATATAGTTTTTAAATGGAAAAAAAAAAAAAAGAACTTTCTGTGCAAGCTTTACGTGCTGTAAGCTAGAAGAAAATAAAAGTCATTCTAACTACCATGAGAGATATAAACACAAGTGTTCACAGCACCAAGAGCGAGAATCACAGCAAGAAAGCAGATGGGACCTCTTACACCACATTTTTCTCCCCTCTGTAGTCCCCTGCTGCACTTTCCCACATCTTCACATAGAATCACAGAATGGTTTGGGTTGGAAAGGACCTTAGAGATCATCAAGTTCCAACCCCCCTGCCATGGGCAGGGACACCTCCCACTAGCCCAGGTTGCTCAAAGCCTCATCCAGCCTGGCCTTGAACCCCTCCAGGGATGGGGCATCCCCAGCTTCTCTGGGCAGCCTGGGACACTGCCTCACCACCCGCACATTAAATAATTTCTTCCTAATGTCTAATCTAAATCTTTCAGCTTAAACATACATGAGGTGTGGTATTGCCATATACCCATTCTGGGTCTCTACCCTTTTTGTTCACCCCCAAGACTGAGCACTGGATGAGATCAAGATTGTTTGGAAGAGATAGGATGTGACTTTTTCATTCCAGATCTTATCATGGACCTTCTGCACATGGAAAGAAAACTAAAGTTGCAAAGGCTGCCTAGACTGTGGCTTTTCCTAATTTCTTGTTTGCCTTTGTGACCTAAAGCTCTTGAAGCATAGAGAGATGTGTGCATGCATATGTATGTAATATACATTTTTCCCAGCTAATTTGTGTCTGGGTTAATGCAGACATCAGACTAGTATGAAAATATACAATATGTTAGTTAAAAATGCAGTCAGAAACTGCCATTTTGCCATGGGTTGCAAAACTGAGAGACATCACAAATAGGATAACAAGGAGAGTTTCATTAATCCAGTTGCTCAATAACCTAATGCAGCTTTTTCAAAGCCTCAGTGGTGGATTCCTGTCTCCAGGCTCTCTTGTGGTGAAGGAAGTGTGAGGAGCCACAAATGACAGCGTGTTCTTGGCAGCAGCATGCTGGCTTTGCAAGTCTTGTAGGACTCTGGTACTTCAGGACCTTCAGTTTTCATTCACTGCAGAAGTCAAAAGGCATGTGCCTGATTTTTCTGATTTTTTCTGCCTCCTGTACTTCGTGCGCACCCTCTGGTTTGTATGTGTGTGGGTCTGAGAATGAAAGAGGAAACTGACGGATTTATCTATTTCACATCACTTTTCAGTAATGTTATTAGATGGAAAACGAAAAAAATGAAAACCCATCAAGCAATAGAAAAACATTTTTAGAAATGGAGATGGCAGACAGAGCTGAAAATAGCTGTCTGTGAAATGGCATCAAATTCAATATGGACATGGTTGAAATTTCTCAGCAAATATGGAAGGGAACACAATTACTATATGTAGTTGTAACAGAAGGAGGTCGGTGACAAATATTCACTTTGAATTTCACTACAGCAGTTTTCTAGGCAAGTATCTCTCACCACAAGAAGTAGCCTATGTCTGAAGTCCTTTCTAATTGTGAAGACAAAAGCTTTTATTGTGGACACTGTGTGAGAAAGACTTGCCTGTTGAGATCCTTGGTGAAAGAATGTGTTCAGAAATTACTCCTGGTAAATAGGAGAGGACTAAAGCACAGTTCCCTCACCACAAGAGCAGCTCTTCACTGTGCTGTGGGTGGCTGCTCTTTGAGATGCTGGTGAGGACAAGCTCCTACAGAGCTGGAGGATACCAGAGTTTCCTCTAGACCTGTCTCAAACCAAGAAAACCAGAGTTCAAAACAAAAACAAAACAAAAAAAAAAGAATACTCAAAGGTCAAACTGAAAATCCTATTCTTTTATCCGTGTGTTCCTAGATAGGAATACATAAATGAAGCTGAAACTTCCTTTGGGAGATAGAGGGATTGAAAACTCTGCTTTGGACAGTTCAGAATTTTGGGCTTAGACAGATATGGTGCACAAAAAGAGCAAAGGAAGATAAACAAGACGTAATGAGCTTAAAAATTCAACAAGAAAAAATTAGGTCTGACAAGAGGGCAAAATTTTTAAAGGTAAGACAACATACTGCTTGGGAATTTGAATTTATCTTGAGGTGTTCTTTAGAACAGACAAAAGTGTCAAGAACATGGGTGATGTTCAGCCTTGTCTTCAGTGCCTTCTTGAAATCTTTTCCAGAATTTCAGATTTACATTCCTCTAAGTCTGAGATGTCACACACACACGCATAAAACTATAACAGAAAGGCATTAGTAAGATCGCAGGCTTCAAAATGTTCTTAAAAATCAGACTTTACACTTCTCTGTCCATTTTTCCTACCTTTACCCCCCTGCACACATGCCTGATGAGACAGCCAGCAGCATTGTTATTGCTTATCTGCCATTTCAGTAGTTGCAGTAGCACCAAGGCTGGTTTGTACCCAGATGTTTTACTCCTACACCTTTTTTCTGTCCTTTGCTGATAGTCACCAGATGGACTTACAATGAGGGACTCATCTTGTCCTGAGTGTCCATATTTTGGCTTCAGACATCCTCCTGCAGCAAGCAGACCTGCTCAGACACCCCAGCATCGCCCATCCCAGCAGCGTGTCTGACACACAGGACAACTGATCAGGAGGATTTCAGAGTTGAGGAGGCTGCTGCAGGGTACAGCATGAGCTTTTCTATAGACAACTAAAAATTCAGACCCAGAATCTAGTGCAGGTAGCAGTGGTGGGAATATCCAAGCTGTCTGTCTTTGATAATATGGGAGTGTCCGAAATTCAGGTCTGCACAGGGAGAGGACGAACTACAATAGCATGATGTACAAACATGGGGGCTAAATAGGAGGTCTCTTTCTACTCCAGACCTAAGTGATGATCAAAAGTTAAACTCGCTCTGCAAGGTATTGTCAATGACCAGTCTAGATTTGCTACCAAAACAGATGGATCCATCAGTTTTAGGCTTGTTCAGCTAGCTGTTGTGGTGGGATGGATTTAAGACATACAAAGGTAATTGTGTTTCATTTCCTTGCTGGTAATGGTGAGACTAAAGGTCCTTCAACAATGATATAAAGAGACTGAAGGGATGCTGAGACCTTTTGCTTGGGTGACCTTTTTTTTGAGAATCCTTCTGCAGAGCTTGGAAAAAAGACCATCAGTTCTACCATGAATGTCCTTGTCTTGCCACAGGTCAAGAAGACTACATATGCACATAACTTGTATGTGTAAGCACACAGCTTTGCTTTTTAATTGTTGTTTTTTTGGGTTTTTGGGGGTTTTTTACCTGCAGGAGAGGAATGAATGAAATAACAGGAACTAGAAAGACTGCTCAGTTTGCTGGGCAAAATCTTTTAAATGTTTAGTCATTTATCAGTATTGTTTCAATCAAAACAGTAAAGGTGCAATAGCAATTCTAGTACATCTCTCTATAAATTTTCTTAATTTGTATGTGTGAAGATTGTACCTATGGTTTCACCATAGAACCTGCAATGCTGCAGAAGAACCACTTTGTCAAAGTGATGACTGCTTAGATCATTGGTTATAATCTGAGTCAACACTTCCTCAGATACAGAGATGAAGAAGACACTATAATAATTGTCAAAAAATAGTCTCAAAATTAGTGGCTTAACTCCTCTTTTGCAGCTACTAGTTCCTTTTTTTGCGGCTCCATTTTTTCACTCAGCTCTGCTTCATTTGGTGCAAACTTGATGGGCAACTCTTACATTTCTTTTTCTGCTCTCCATTGTTCCATGTGCATTAATAGAGACAGGAGCCTTGAGGAAAAAACTGTGTGATGAGATAACTAAAGACTGTATCATAATTTATAATGCCAAAAGGCAATGTTTTGAAGTTGATTGACATCCTTAATTTTGGCATTTATCACCTTTTAAGTGCTTGATTCTACAACTATAAAATGTTCTTTCAGATTGGTTGGATTCTTTATTTATTTATTTTAAAATGCAATATCCTAGTCCCCAAAAAAACCCCTCTCCCTTCCCGCTCCATGGTTCATCAGGTGCCATCACACTAACATTCACCTGGGTCGGGGAAGGACTGGACTCTACTGATGCAGACTGTGGACCAACCACTATTAAAGCTAAAAGAGAAAGCAACAATGGGAGTAAACTGTCGTCTTCTACTGGAGCTGGGCAGAGGTGAGAAAACTTCACCGGTAATTTTCACAGACATTTACTGACTTCAAAGGAATAATGAGCAATAGAAATGCTGGGAGTCTTCCAGACTGCAATGGGCAAAAAAAAACAGGGCTCGTTCCTTCTTCCCCCTCCTCTCTGCCTTCTCCCAGTCTCTCTCCTACTTCTGACACTTTACCTAATCCCATCCTTCTCCCCTAGACAGTCTTGAATACAGCTCCTCAGCACACAGCAGAAAAAATATCTGGTGTCAAATTATGCTTGTGGGCATTTAACGGTTCCCTGGATGGACAGACTGAAGAACAGGAAGACAGAGAGACAAACAGATAAAAGCTCCTAAATACGTGGACCAACACAAGCAGAATATGTTTTTCTTTGACCTGTTAAATATCTGATAACAGATTTTGTATTCTCACTGTGTTCAAAAACTGCATAAAAAAGTATTTCAAGACATGTTATACTAAATTCACAAAATCTGGAGTCAGCACTTACTCACACACATCAAAGCCCCAAATAAACATGGGCACATTTGACTCCATAGTACAGATGCTAATGACTTTTTTTCTGTAGAGGTTTTCTTTTTGGTCACTCATGTGGTGGAGAAGATAATTTTCAAGAAGCAAAGTAAATTCAGTAAGGCCCAAGGAAGTGGGTATTGTCATTTGTTAACTACCATGTTGAGCTTTGAAGTTAGGAGAAGCCACAGTGCTCACCACACGGTCCTGGTCAATTTTAGAGTGGTAATGTCTTCCTCCAGATGTCATTATGTCAACCACTGTAAGAATGAGCTCCCTCTCTAGCTTTGAAGGTTTTTTTTCCCAATCAGTGTCTAGGATTTTATCGGAAGAGTCACGGACCTTAGGGGAACAACTGCCAAAAACTCTTCGTGAAAGTTTGCAGGATCAGATTACTGTGGTGGAGCGCGGGTGAAAGTCCAAGACAATTTTAGACAAGTCTGTCTAACTCAGTCTATTTGTTACAGGTTGCACAAAGCCTTATTTCCCTGGCAATAAGAAAGTATGGCTGCTTAGCAGAAAGGCAATTATATGGCTGGATTCTGGCTCAACAGAATGGACTTTTTAGCAAAATTTGTTCCTTTAAGACAACTGACAATGACTTTAAGGTGGTCATTTTCTATGAAAATTAAGGTACAATTTTTAAAAAAATCTTTGTAAGATTGATGTTCTATGAATCACTAAATGTTCATCAACTAATCATTGCTCAGATATCATGTACTGAAAATACATCATGGCTTGTGGTCTAAGGTTTTTTATCCTTTATCTCTTTAACCTCTTTATCCTCTGAGTAACTCCCTTACTATAGAAAGAAAGACTTTTTCAGCTCTGTTATGGTTGTGGAGTGAAAATCAGCTCACTTAGGTCCTCATTGTCTCAACTAAAATATGATCCAGAGCTATCCAAAACCCCCGTGTACCATCCGTTACCGTATTACCCTTAGAGTGTTACTTACCTGTGGTCAAACAGGAAGACTATGAGATGACCAGAAGTTGAGTTTATGTATCTTATGCCCTACTCCAGTCTTTGACCACAACACCATCTTTCTCTTAAATCAATCACATTTGGTTTTGGTTATCCAAAATCTCATTGATGAGGTTTTGCGTAAGGAGCAAAGCTCCAGCATTGAGATAGAAGTAGCAGTTAGCTGAACTCTTCCAATCCTCACGGCTTCTGTGAGTTTGAGTTGTTAGCAATGAGGGCGGGCTTTGCCTTTCTATTACTTGGCCTACAAAAGGATTTCAGTGTCCGATGCCTAAGAGCTATGGGTAGGCAGAGAATGATAGTCAACTCAGCTACTTGGTCTTTTTGTTCATTTTTTTTTCAGGTGGTAAAATTTCATCATAGAATCATAGAATCATAGAA
>NW_010129354.1:0-40081 GCF_000699245.1 Pterocles gutturalis | reverse complement strand
CCACCCGGGGCCGGCCCCGGGTCGGGGGGGAAGGGTCCTGGTTCCTCACCCGGGACAGGCCCCGGTCTGAGGGGAAGGGTCCTCGGTTCCCCACCCGGGACAGGCCTGGGTCTGAGGGGAAGGGTCCTTGGTTCCTCACCCGGGACAGGCCTGGGTCAGAGGGGAGTCTCCTGGTTCCTCAGGCCAGGCCCAGAGCGGGATGGGGGTCCCAGCCTCGCACCCCTCAGGGCCCTGCGGAGCATCCCCGCTCCCTCAGGTGCGGCAGGGCTCCCGGTTTCCCTGGGATGTGCGGGCACAGAGCACCCAGGGGTGTGCAGGGACCTGGCGGGAGCTGCTGGACCTGGTGTCGCTGATGTTGTTCCTGGTACACTCCGGTTGTTGTAGATGCGTTTTGCTGCACTTCCAAATCCTCCTCCTGATGTCTCTGCAGAGCCCATCAGCAGAAATTAACGGCAATAACAAATGCGCTTTCTGAACATCAGATGCTTTTTCTGGGTTCAGGTACAGGGATGTCAGAGCTTTTCTCTGCGCTTCTTGTCTTACCTGCTTGTGTCAACATTGCTGTTTTTCTCTTAGCTGTTTGAAGAAAATTTACTGTCTTGTTTGTGGCTGAACCTTCACAGGACTGGCAACAAGAGAACATACAGTTGGATTTGCAGTGAAATGTTTCCTTTTATTCCTCTGTGTCAGGACAGGGCAAATATTTGTTTTGAATTGGTGCTGCTGCTGGTCAGATGTAAAAGAAAGGCGTGCTGCTGTCAGCTCCTGCTGGGGAAGGTGTGAGGCCGAAGCTTTGTTCGTGTTCAGCTATTTGTTGATGTTTCCTAGACGATGCTGTTGGAGTTACTGGTGGAGTTAGTTGAGAGCAGAGTGAGGACAATTCAGAAATGTTTGCAGTCGCTGGAGTCGTCTTGTTTCTTGCCCCTCTGTCGTGGCCGTGTAGCTCAGTACCCCGGGCTTTTGCCTTTTGATGGTTAGTCCTTGGCTGCCAAGAGATCTGGGCATTCTGGAGAGAGAGTTCTTCGAGTCTGCAGTTACAGGTTGTCCTTCAATTAACTCGTACGTTTAGCATTCACCTTCTGCAAGATAGTTCGGTTTCTCCCCAGTCTGAGTGTTCCTAACCCAGGTTTTGCAGATGGGAACCCATCTTATTTTCAGGAACCTGGTGTTGAGAAAAGGACCCAAGATGAATAAGTTGTCTGAGGATTCTGGGTACTGAAGTGATGGAAACACTGACCAAATAGCTGAGGAAAATGTCTCCTTTGTAGACTTTTTCTTCTAAATTCCATGATTTCATCTGTGTTTAAAATGCAGTGTAAAAGCAAAAAGGGGTTAAGCACAACTTTGCTGTTTGCTCTCATTTTCATTTGGCAACCGACACTTTGCTGTCAGTTTGAAAATGCGTTACTCAGTGTGTGGAAGCATCCCAAAATTTCTGTTGCCTTTTCATTATTAGTAATTGTCTTTTTTGCAATGTTTACCATCTTGTCTGTTTTATTGTTAGTTCCTGGTCCTAGCAGAGGCAGAGAACTACTGTTCCACCATTTCTTGTGCATACACATGCTGTTTCTGAGCTTGCTTTCTGACTTGGTAATCTTCCACCTATTTTTGCTGTTCAGTACCTTTGAGATTTTTTTAAGTTATGATACATCTTTCTTGCCCAGGACAAAACAGAGCGTGATATTAACTGCTTCCTTCTCTACTGCCCTCACCATTCAGTTGGAAAAAAAGAATTCCTTTGAAAAATAAATCACTTTGATTACAAAAGTGTTCCCCTCTTCTCAGGAGCAGTGAAGTCCTGTCTTTCAGCTGGCAGATTCAAGAATGCATTTTAGCTTTTCTGGGAGCCACAGACCTTGGGGAGAGTTGTGGAGGTGGGTGGCCGACAGAAGCACTGGAGCTGCTTAATTGTCTTGTGAGTGGGACCTTCGTGTTTATAATCCAGAGATTTCTGCCAGTCCCATAGTAACAAAGTGGGTGAGCAGAGGAGGAGGCTTTTATTCTGTCTGACATTGACTCCTGTATTTTGCTGGTGGTTCTGCTCCTTTTTTTTTCTTCTTTTTTTTTTTTTTTTTTAATTATGTGAAGCATGAAATTTTAGAACGGCGCTGATTTCTGTGTTTTAAGGACGAGTTGTTTACCTGGGGCCTTCTCTCAGTTTCTGGTGTTGCACAGCCCAGCGATGCTTGCTGCGTTGCAGATCTTCACTCACACAGGGCTGTCACTGCCCTTTAAAATTGTGATTATCACAACATTAACATGCAGGATAACACAGATAGTGCTGGGCTTTTCAATGGATGGCTCTTCAAATGCTAGAGAATGTAAGATTTTAAAGAATATTCGGGTGTAGCTTGTGATCTGCATTCTAAAGGTGGTTCTTGTTCGGTTGGAGGTGTTCACAGGTTTCCAGGATTGTTTTTTTAATAATATTGTTGAAGTCACTGAGTTTTGGGGTATTTCAGCCAGAGCTGTGTTTGAGCTTCCTCTTGTGGACCTTAAAAAAAAGACCCCCCCCCATGAACCCCTAACTCCAAAAAACCTGCCAGCCCCTGATCTCACCCAGCTTCACCTGCCTGGAGAGCTGTGCTGATGTTAGTGGAGTGAAAACAGGGATGAGAAATCAGATTAATGGTGATGCTTGGAAACATTCTGCAAATTTCCAGTACTACCTACAGAGTCTTTTCCTGCACACCCCCCCCATGCAGGCGACTTGCAGAAGGTGTCTCAGTGTGCTGCTGCTAACAGCACTGCTCACAAAGAGGATCTTTAGTAATAGCCTGCATTCCTCAGTGACACAGAATTTATTTTCTCTGTTCCAAAGTACATAATTCAGTGCGCTGTCAGTCTGTGTGATGGTGCTGTGACAGGGTTTGCTTGCCTGTTTAGAGGTGTTATCGAAAGTTCTGAGTTTTTGAGAACTATGTGAAGTAAAAAGTTGATGTTTATATTTTAAACCTGACTACTTTTAATATGAAGGTCCTGTTTTAGTTTAATTTTTTGACGTGGAATCTATTGTAATGGCATAGCTATCTGTAGGTGGCCGTTTGAAGTGAAATTAAATAAAAATCAAGTAAAAACCCCATGGTTTCTATTGGTGGGTGTGTAAAACGCATACCAGGCACACGCCTCCCTGTACCAAAATTTGTGCTTATGTATGAGACAGTTACTCGTTTACTTCTTCCTGCTGGCTGTGGAAGAGATCAAAATGTCTCTTTGTACGTTCAGGGAGCATCATTTGATGTAGATAGTATGCAAAAGAGTATTTAAAAGCTTAGTTAAATCAGGAATGCTAATCTGGGGGTTTAAAAATGAGAAACACTAATGATGATGACACAGTGTCGCAGTGTTTCCTAATGTCTTCAGCATGTTTTTATTCAATAATTTGATAAAAAAGAAATTCCTGGCTACGTAATAGTATTTTTGAATGTCTGAAAGATATTAAAGAAATGCATCAAAATCAGGACTGAGCCCTCCAGGCACGGAGATGAATGCTTTCAGCTGGAAGTCGTTTTGTTCAAGTTAATAGTAGCAGGAGTTGCGCCCAAAACAGAAATGTTAATTTTTCAAGCTCTAGATGGTGTTTTTCTTCTCTGTTACTTTCCCAGATACAGGGCTTGAACCCTGAATTTTGCAGGTCACTTAGGCTTCATCCCTGCTCTTCCTCTAGCGCCTCTGACGCAGCAGGACGCGGAACCCGGTCAGTTGGTTTCTGTACCCGAATCTTCTCCCCACATCGCAGCATCTGTACCACTGGCCGTGGGCATCCTCGTTCTTTCGACGAACCCAGGCTGGGCGAGTAACTGCATTGAAGGTGCTGAAAGAATGGTGCGGTGCCGTTCGTTCTTTGACAGAATTCTTGTAAATCAGAGAGTGAGAATGCAGAGGTGAACTGCCCACAGGGGCACAAAGAATCTCTGTTCTTGTGCAACCCTCGGCTTTCCTTAACTCCTCTGAGCTGTCCAAGGTAAACACGCGAGCCGGCTCCTGATATGCCACGCTGGGGAACTCGCATACTTCAGCTGCCAGTGTAGTGTTTCTTCTGCTAAACCCAGGCAGGTTTCTGTTGTGTTTGGTTTGGTTTGTTGTTTTTTTTTTTTTTTCCAAGGAGACAATGACTTTTTTTTATTATTATTCCATCATTACCATGTGTTGCAGCTGCTTGCTTCAGCTCTCGGACAAAAGCTTTTTCTGTGGAGTGGCCAAATCCGTCTGTTTTAATGATGTAGCAAAGCCATGAAGGATCTGCAGGCACGTGAAACCGTGGTTGTACAACCGCTGTACTTCAATGTGTTAATTGTAAGTCACAGGAGGAACACGTGGAACGCAGTGTGCTGCATTTCAGGGTTTTCTTTAGCTTCAGCGGTGGAGAGCATTTGCAGTAATTTGCATTTATAGAAGCTACTCATTTAGTAAGAAAATACGTGCTCAAGGTTATGTACAGTCAGCTCTTCCAGCTCTTTGAGGGCGATTTGGGGTTTTCCCTTGAAGTAAATTACCAAGCTGCAAAGGCATTCATGCAGAGGTGAGCTTTGCCTGTAGTGAGGATCCTGAAAAAATTTAGTTTTTAGATAGTGATTTTCTTGGTCTTGTATTTACTAATTGAAGTTTATAGTTTTGATGACTTTGAGTTATAGTTGTGAATATCGGAACTACAAACCTCTTGTAGAAGTTACTGACATGGCAAAAACAGTCAACAGGAGGAGATGATGCTGCGTTAATCTGAATTATCTGCTGGCACCAGTAGAAGGGCAGAGGTAAACGAGTGTTCTCTGCGTACGTAAAACATTAAACCACAAAACAGTACAACAGGAATCATCCCTTAAAGTAATTTTCAAGAATATGTTGTGCTGAAAAATTATTGTTGTAGCCACATGGCCTATGCACAAACTCTCTTCAGTACCTGTTCAAGTGAAACAGAAAAGAGCTGTTCTGTACACAGCGCAAAAAAACAAAAAAAGAGGGGGAAGCCCCTAAGCCCTGGAAAACATGCAATGTGATTGTGTGAGGACGGAGTGTTGAAAACCATTTTTAACTGTAGTTGGGTTTCTCAGTCGGGTGACTTCTTTTTTTTTTTTTTTTAATAATGTAAATGACATTTTTATTTTTCTAACCATCTTGGATTACCTGTGCGGATTTGGAAATGACATTTATTTTAATTTGCTATCCATTCATCAAACCGCTACTTCCAGCACTCACCATTTATTTTCAGTTTTATAATCAATTTATCGATGTCATTGATTTTAGTTATGAAGCATTTACCGTTCCTTATCAAGATGAAGACCCCGATTCTTTGCGGAGGCAGCAGCATCGTCCACGTTTCGGCTCGTGTGTTCTTTCAGTCCCTGTGCCGTGTTAGCGTGAGCTCCGGCGTGGCCGTGCGGTGGGTCGCATCAGGGGTTGACCACGTTAGACCCGTGAGTTTGGGGTTCCTTTGAGGTGAGCTTTAGCCCGGACAGTTTCCTGCTCTGATTAGACGTGTGAGTTGTTCTGTAAGAAATTACCGAGTATTTCCAGATGTTTCCATTGTATTGGTAATAAAATAACTAGTTTGGCAAAAAGTAGACATCTGCTCAAAAATGATCAATAGGAATATAAGCAAAATGTCTTAAAGGCTAAATATTTGTCTTTGGTTTCTATTCTCTATCTCTAATTGCAAAGGAGTGTTTTCTTGGGCTGCATTATAGTGATTCTGTCGATCTCCCTGTTGACAGCATCGATCTGTCTCACGGCATGTTCCACGCTGGCATCAATGCTTTTGCACCTGATGCGGGATCTGACACTCAAGTGTACTTCAGGGCACTTTTCAGCAAATGTAACACTGTCCTAAAAAAGAATAAAGAAAATAAGCTTTTCTTTTTTACCATAACATTTCTGGTTGCGATGGCTGGAATTTCACCCCGGTGTTTCTGCAGATGAGCTGGAGTCGCTGTTGCGTTGTCATCGAGGGTAGGTGGTAGCTGCCAGGATTGGAGTAAATGGGTGAAAAGAAGCAAACTGTAGATTTTTTTTTTTTTAGTGAATGTAAGCTTGCAGCAGTGTTCATTTAGTGACAGCAGCGTTGTGAGCTCGCTGCTGCTTCCCTTTTTTTCTCTTGGTCGAAACCACTTGCATCGCAATAAACAAATGTGGTCCCAAGGGCTTTGTGTAAACTTGTGGCAGCCAGACTTGCGCGTCTTTATAACTCATTAGCTCAGATCCACGTATCTGATAGTGTGGAGGAGTTAATATTTAAAATGTTGCTTTGATTTGTTATAAATGATTTGCATGGCATGTTAGTGCTGTGTGAGCAATACCCAGGAATGAGGTTTCTGTCAGATCTCCGTTGGTACTTATCGAGCCAAATGAGCGTTGCCAAAGCGCGTATTTGTCAACTAGGGATGTTTTTGTATGATCTCATTGGTACCTTATAAATTATAAACTTGTAACTGAGTGTTGATAATAGTCTTGTTTTGCAAATTATTTCTTGGGAACTGGAAATTCTTCCTCTTGTACCAGAACAATCCTTTGCAATAAAACAACAACAACACACACCCACAAAAATGGGTCTTAAATAATGAAGTAGAGGAGAATGAAGTGATGCGTCCTGGCTTTAGGCTTCGGTAATAATTCTGCAGCACTTCATGATCCTTGTCTAAAAGTCCAGATTGCACAGGCAGATTTTCTCAATGCGTATTTTTACTTTCTTGCCTGCTTAGTCTATCATGTGTCTTGATGAATGGGAGAATATCCTCTGTGATGTCCCTGCTGGGCTCCTCGCTCCTGTTTTTTAGTGTGGTTACTTATCACTCCATAGTTGTAAGATGTGTTAACAACAGGCTGCAGTGCTGTTAGATGAATTTTCAATTAATTTTAATACTCAGCTATTACTATTTATGTCGGTATTATTTTCCTTGGACGGCTGAGGTCTCAAAGGGAAGGGAATTTGAGTTGATTTTCCAAAATATATGTATTTTCAGGCAGATGGTGATAGTTCTCAACTCAGAAGACGTATCAGTTGTTTGTGACTCGCCTTTCTGTACGTTGCTGCCTCTTTGGACCTGGTGTAGAACCATCTTGGATCGATGTGAAGCTGTGCAGAAGACTTTTCTATCTCTGGAGTCCTTACGTGGTGTTTTGACATCCATAAGCTGGATTAAGAGGGGAAAAAACCCTCCAAAGCAAAAGGGAAGCCAGTGTTTGTTTAATATACTGACTTTTCACCTTTTCCTTTCCTCACAAAGTCTTACGTAGCTTGTACTCATGGCATCCATTCAGCAGCCACCAGTTATTGGTGTGGTGTTACTGGGTTCTTCCTCCTGTCTGTACACGCAACGGACAACGATTGTCCTTGTTGCAGCCTGGCATTCACAGCCCCTGGTCCCCCTCGCCACCTCGAGGGAAGAGCAAAAAACAATATCTTCAATATTGCACAAGTTTCCGCCAGCCTGCTCGGATTTAAATGTCTTATTGACCTCGTAATTAGATTTTTCTCTTGTGCAGTGAAACGATTACATTGTACGAGCCTTTTGCATTCGAAGAATTTTGACTCTAGTGGTGGATATTTGGGATTGTCCCATGCCTCATCTTAAATGGTTTCTTGAGCTGAAATAGGAGGAGCTGCAGTGGGAGGAATTGTTGGAGGGAAGAAAAGATGCAAACGCCACGCTTTTGGGGACCGGTGAAATGTTGTCTTGGTATTCATCTTAAATGGTTTCTTGAGCTGAAATAGGAGGAGCTGCAGTGGGAGGAATTGTTGGAGGGAAGAATATGCAAAGGCCACGCTTTTGAGGACCGGTGAAGTGTTATCTTGGTATCACGGACGGAAGGTCATCATGAAATGGCTTTCTCTGCGTTTGAACCAGCGTGAGCCTCGGCAGCAGCTAAATCACACATTTATTCTGTCCCAATGGGTTTTTATCAGAACCAGCTGGGCTTGTGGCCGCTCTCAGTGCGGGGTCAGGTGCTCTCCTGATGGCTGATAAACGCCGAAGAGCACAAACGTGCCCTGCTTGTCTTCTAATTTACGAAACTTGTAGGGTTACGTAACTGAATTTTCATTCTTTGGCTAAAAATAAAAAATGGAACATAAAAGCTATTTTTATCTTGCTTAACGAGGGCATCTCTGCTTTTATTTCATCTTTTCTGAGACATTTCAATAGGAGGGATGAGGGTGGTTTGGGAATGGCTTTTTTAGCGTGGACGCTCAAATTTTATGTTTTCTCTGAAGTGTTGTCCGTCAGCCAGCAGACAGATACGTCAGCCTGCGCACAATGAGCATTTTATTTAAAAGTACATTGTTAGCTAATAATGATCATGAAAACAAATAGATTTTGAGAGCGTTGCACTAGATTTAAATATATCAGGGAGGCAAAGAATTCTTTTTGCTATCAAATAATTGTTGGTCTTCGAGTCCGAGTCCTCTCTGATGTATTCTATTGAATTATCAGCAGCATACATGCCTTTCTCTCTTTGAAACCCTTTCAGAAAAGAAGGGTGGCGCTTGCAGAACCGACACGGGATCTGGTTTGTTTTTAAAAGCAGTGCAAATCGGGTTTGGTTCATATTGTAGCTTAGCTTGGCTCTCTGCCCGGTGATAGAGCAGAGCTCTGAAGAATAGTCACTATTTTAAGTCTCTGGTTGTGCTGTATCCTGTTTTTACTTGCTACTCCGTTGTGACTGTTAAGTTTTAAACAGTAAACCTTTGTTCACCAGAAATAGCAAAGTGTTTTTAAACAGAGTGACAGCCTGTGTATGAAATTATATTATTTATTATTTATTGTTATTACTTTATTTATTCAAATTATGCCAGGTGCGTTCTGACAGATTCTTTGCCCTCAAACCCCAAATTATCAAATAGTTTGTATCAGTTCATTTTCTGGAGAAAGTTAGATGCTCAAAGAAGTGTTACTCTTCGAAGTTTTCTTGGTATAAAACAAATTAAAAAAAAAAAAAAAGAAAATTGCAGCATTAAATGCTGCTGCTTTCTTCCCTCTCCCCTCCCTCTTTCTCCGCAGAAGTTAAACATTCCGGTTTGCTCTCTTTGGGTTCACAAGAAAAAAGGATTTTTTTATATGAAGTGTAATGTGGATTTGGGGTGGTTTATAAATAGCACATGTACGTTAGGGGGTGAGATCTTTTCGCTTTCACATGAATTCTAGAAGACATCTGGGGGTAGAGGTCTGAGTACGTGTGTAATTTTTATAACCCCGTTTCCTCACAATTTTCTAGCTGAGGCAGTCTGGGGAGTTGGTTGCAGCTCCTGAAGGAGAATCTAATGGTGCCTTGGAATTTGTAGATGACTCATAGCAGGACAAAACAATCCAGTTAAGTGATTTGAGGTCTTAAATAATCTCTTCAACAGGAAGGTGAAGAAAACATCATGAACTCATGAGTAATAATTGGCTCTCTTGGAGTGCTAAAAGTGCAGTGATCGCTCGTTGGCCGGGATTCAGATGATTCCTGTTTAAGCTTTGCTGATCAATATATATCTCAGCTCTTGTGAATGAAATTTATTTGACTGGACTATAATGCTTTTAGCAAAGCGGTATTGCAGTTACCAGTTGGGAGAAGTTTATTTTAAGTTGGTTTATAGTAGTGACACTTTGCACCTCAGCTGCGTGGGCTAGGGCTCCGCTTAATCGTTTTGGGTTTGCTTTTTCTCCTCTTCTGTGCTCTTCACTCCATGATCAGCCAAGGGACCAAGATGGTTTTTTGATGAGAAAGAACCTACGGTAATGGCCGCACCGTGAAACGGAGAGAAAGTGATCTTTGTCTTTGCGGTTCTTTGCTTTATGGACATGCTCGCTGCAAAAATTAAATGGTTTTAGATGGTCCCAAAAATAAAGCTATAGGAATACCTTCCTCAAATGGCTAACACTGTCATAGACACTAGAGAAAAGAATTTATTCCATCATCTCCTTTTGCCTTTTCAAAGCACAGAATAATTCAGGACTGCCTTAATTTCTGCAGAGGTTTTTATGCAGCTGCAAGGGACCCACGCGGGTGTTCCAGTAGATGCACACCCTTTGAGACCTCACAGTTTTACTGGTGAGCAACTGGAACTGCAGCATGTATGTAACACTAGCAAGTAACTTTTAAGCTTAATCAGTTTTATAAAATCTTAAGTTAGCTATCTTGCTGTCCCTCTTCTTCTGGCTAGCAGTTTTCATTGCTCTAGTGATGGAAACCCCTTCTTCTGATTCCCAGTTGATTTTTTTCATGGCATCTGGGGAGAGCTCCTCTTTCCTTTCAAGCTCTGGCTCGGTGGGATAGAGGGGGAGGATTCTGCTTCCCCTTCCCTCCCTGCAGCCCCTCGGACTGAGTTCATTTGACCTGGGACGCTCACAGGCTGCAGCAGAATCCCTCTAGTTCTGGTCCTTGAATATGTCACCTCTTATTTTGTTGTTAATTTCTGAAGTCTTTGAGAAAAATGGGGTATTTTAGTGCATTGGGAAAACCCTCAGTTCTTGAACAGCGTATGTGGTAGCGTGCTGTAGCTGTCCGCTGGTGAAAATCAAGTGCAGCGCTGGCCTTGTGTTTGCAGCTCTGCTATGAGGAAAGTGTTTCAGTGTGGCAGAAATCAAGCTGTTGCTCTTTTGCAGCTGTGAAATTCCAATATATTACGACAGATTCCTTCCCTTAAAAAAAAAAAGCCTTTTTTTTTTTTTTTTTTCTTTCTTGAATTTTGGTTCTTAATGACTGTGTTTGGCTGGCCTGCAGAGTTTTTGTGTTTGTGTCCTGACACATCCATGTGATAATGGAACAAATACTTGAAAGTGACTTAGATGACAGTTAGGGTGATGGAAGAGTAAACAATGAGGTAGCAGTTCTAAAAGCACGGGTTCAAATCCAGTTCATACCATATGTCTGGATTTTTTCGTGGTAATTTTCACTTAGTTTGTAGAAGACGTTTGGCTTCCTGTTTTGGCGTGGCGGTCCCGTTCTCCGCAATATCTAGCGCTAGGATGCTAATAGCCTTAGAAAGCCAAAAGTGATTGGCAGAGGCAACAAGGGAAAGTTTTTGCTCGGCTTGTCCCCACTTGTCTGATTCTAGCCAGTGTTAAAATCTTCACTTTTATGAAAATAAAAACATACTAAAATGAAAAAAAAAAAAACCCAAACCCAACTCATTGCAAAACATTTTGTTGCAAAGCTGATGATGGAATATTTTAAATCCCGAGTGACCCAGACAGAGCAGCTGCTATCACCGCGGATTATACCTTTCCTCTAAACTTCAGCCTTCATTTCCTTTACCAGTCTTCCTGGGAGGAACAGCTGGGCGTTTGGATCCATCGCTGCTGTTGGATCAGTACTTGAAACTGCAGGAAATAAGTTACTTCAGCAATCTGGCTTGATGGTGTTTCTTCCTGATTGTGACAGCTCAAATGAGAGAGAAATGCAAGGGATTCTCTTTTCTTTTTCTTTGATAAATGAGTCTGCGTAGCTTGTCTCCATTACACAGGAGGAGTTGTGAAGAAGCTAGCTACGCTTTTTCTGTCCTAGTGTTACTCTGTGTGCCGTGTTCGCTTGTCGTCGTTGCCATGAATGGTGATTATTCAGAAATACAGGAACAGAGTCACTTGCTGTGCAGCAGGCACGTTTGAACGCGTTCTGATTTTTAAAGGAACGCAGTTAGCAGAGTTCCCTTTTTGTATCTGCAGTGTGCACTAGCTTCAAGAATACGACTGTGTAATTCTAGACGTTTTTTATCTAGCTCTGTGGTCAAGCTATTTTCTAGAGAATCAGTGTCTTTGAGAAAAGAACTTGAGCTGTAGTTTCCTGATAACTGCACCTTCTGCTTTCACATTAGGCAGAGTAGCATGAGGTGCTCTGAAAAACAATTTAAAAGTGGATTTACATCATAATGTTTATTTCCCCTGACCATCAGGACATACTTTGGACTGAAAAGAAACATGTATCATACACACTCTCCTGTGGGTGCATGCTCAGATGAAAGGAGGGGTGTTGGTGTTATTAGATTTCATCATCTAATTTTTTAATTACTTGGAAAATGAAAGTAAAGGGCTAAAATTGCAACTAGACATCCATCTCCTTAGCCACCTATTCAGCCATTAGATAACACACGTAGGTGGATTTTAATCTGCAACATCTAAATAATGGAAGTCTTTTTAATTATTTGCAATAAATTGTCAGAAGCCTGATAGCACTGTAGAAATGGCCAGTATTAACTTATCTGTTGTACTCAAACTATAAAAGCATTATATAGATTAAAAAGTCAAGCATTCCAAAACTCTTTACAGTCCTCATTCGTCTCCTTCTGCGTGAGCAGGATGATAGCCTTTAATTAATTTATCATATATTCCCCACTCCCCTACTGAGGCTGAGAGCCCAGCCTCTTTCTTTATGGTGGCTTACTGGGAGGCTGTTAAAGATGTTGATTTATCGGCATTGTTCGGTGGATAGCTCTGGGCCTTGGGGTGAACCAGTCAGACCCTGCTTTGCTGGGAGGATAATTAAACCCCCAGGGACGTGCTCCATGCCATACACTGCTAAGGAGCCCGAGCAGTTCGAAACCAACTTAATCTTTGCAGTATTCTGCTGGTGTGATTATTCTCATTTTATAGGAGGATAACTAGGATGCAAGCAGTAAAATAAATTAATGCTGTGAGTGTCCAGGTTGATATGCTTGGTAGTCGGGGAAAACCCAACAGCAGTTCTTCAGTTTTTAAAGTTCTTTATACAGCACAGGTCCAGCTGACTCCAGAAGTAGTACTTTAGAACCCAGTTGGTAATTTTGGCAGAGCCTGGATATTTTATGTTGAGTAACTTGAAAATTATCAGTTGCCTCGGAAGACGGCCTTAATTGCTGGTGTAGCGTCCTGGGGAACTTTGGAGGCAGAAGGGAGACAGAAATGCCAGGTTGCTGTAGCGCGAGGCCCCGTTCTCTCGTCCCTTGGTTGACTCATTCTTTTCATACCTTCCAGCTTCCGCCAGAGTGAAGATGAGGTTTGCTCAGACATCAGCAGGCAGCCCTGAACCATAGCGTGAGGTTAGACCATACAGCCGAGTTACTCTGAATATTGAAGAAATCCTCCCGTTGTGGCTCCCGCTGCTCTCTCCTGTTCCCTTCTACTATCCAAAATTCATCTGGTTGTGGGGAGAGCGAGTTCAGAGAAACCAAGCTAACCCACACGGTTTTTCGGCTTCTTTAACCAGATTTCTTTCAAGTCTGAAGAGCTTGGGTGCAAGGAGAGGGGCGAGGTTATAGAGCTTTCCCGGGAAAGAGAAGGCAGCCGGAGCACTGGTTGTGTTATAAAACTACATCCTCTGGTGATCGTGAAACTTTTTTTCTGCTGATAACTTTCTGTCGCTTCTCATTATTGATATTAATTTTAGGTTCTTGGCTTTAATGAGATTGTGTCTGGGTCTGTTGATGTAGGGAGGGACTGGCAGCTGAACACCTGCTATAATTACTGAAATTGCAGCTAACGTTTAAATTTTCTTTTCCTTGGCTTACCGGGATTCTCTTTTATTGATTTGTGAATTCTTCCTCATTTAATTAATTAAATTCTAGACAGCTTTCATGAAGGGTGGTTTTAGTAAATGCGCAGTTATTTTGATGTATAATAATTTTAGAAATTGGTTGGGTAGCAAGTGCAGAGTTTTAAAAATTCAAAGTCTAATATGAACTTTTAGAATATTAACAGAAAAGGATCAGTTTGAGGGGAAGGGAGGAGCCAGACTCGCTGGGTGGTCAGAGCGGTTAGATAATTGTTGGATAGTTTTTGGCAACTTCAACACAAACGTGAAGAACTTTTAAAATGTAATAGTTAGGTGGGTAATTAGGTGATTCTTAGCTAGCGGCTCTGTTGCCACCAAGTCTACCTGCAATAGCCATGAATCATTACATTGGTGTTAACTTGCTGTTCTTTTTGAGACTGTATTTGCTTTTCTTATCAACATGAGGATTGTGAATGGGAAGAAATCTCCCTTTGAAGAAAATACTTCCACTGAGCAACTGACTTGAGGGTTTGTTTGACTTGGTGTTTCATTTCACGCTGGAAAAAGAAGCGGGATTAGTAGTTTGGGAGACTCTCAGCCTTCTGCGTGCTCACAGGGGAGGCAGAGCGTGCCCACTTGACCTGGAAAGCTGCTCTCTCGCTGCCCTGCCTGTGCAACTCGGAAAGTCTGGTTCTGTGGATAAAAGGGCACTCGGGCTCCTCTGTCTGTCTGCGGCTATTCTGCAGAGAGGCCAAAAATAGTAGTAAAAGTGCCTTTTCATTGAGGCAGAGCTTTCTACAAGAGCTGGGCTGTGAGTTCATTCCTAGGGAGAGATCAGAAAATAGCAGTGACATGTTATTGAGGATGCCAAATCAATCCCAGCTGGTTTTAAAACTCCAGGCAAGTGTAGATTCTTTTCTGTGGCAGGTCCTGCCTCTGGTTGCTCTGGGAGAAAAGCTTTCCTGAGAAATTTCAGACGTATCCAACTCGGAAACTTTGAACTGGTTTGAACAACAGGATTTAGCTGTAATGCAGTCTCTAAAACTTCCAGTTAATCCTTTAAACAGAATTTAATTTGCAATTAAGCTTTAATAAGACATTTCTTATTTTAATCAGCACTCGTTTTGCTGCTTATTAGCTTCAACATGCTACAGAGAAAGCTTTCTAAAGTGAAAAGCTAAAATTTATAAGAAAGCTTGGTATGGAAACTGCAAACCGGCAAAAGAGCAGTTATCATGAAATCTTACTTCCTGTATTCATCAGATATCTTAGGGTTTTTATCAAAAGGATACTCCACCCTTTTATTATGCTTATGAGAATCAAATTTTTCTGTATTAAAAAGGACATTTTAAAAGAAACAGTTACAGTGGATTTTGGTCGACTTCCTTCTAGTGTGAGGTTTGCTGTTTGATTACGGTTGAGTTCTGTCCATAAGTTTGTAATTTGCCCAGATTTTTTGGGGAAGAATTTACAGAAGTTGAAGTGCTGAGTTTTAATAAATGCTTCCTTTGATTCCCATCTGCATATTTTGGACACGTAGAAGGTCTGTAGGAAAACTGGATATGCTTTTAGGGATCTGTTTCTCTCTCTTTTTTTTTTTTTTTCAATTGTATAACTTGAATCTCTCCCTACAAACACAGCTGTATATCCAGCAAGCTTTAACCCAATCTAGATGGAAAAATTGAGTTAGTTCCTATAAATGGGTTCACATAAAGCGAGTATCTGGAAGAATGTTCTGTTGTTAGCAAGGCAGGAACTGTGTTAAAGCTGACACAGTTTTTTTCTTTTTTACTAAAGTTGTGTGTGTCCAGTTCCATTAACCAGAGTAAGATCGTGTCATGTTACTCAGCTGTAAGCTGAGTTAAGAATGTAATTGCTTGCAAATTCCTAATTACTACATGAAAATATAACAATTCCTTTTCTGTTTGCTGTAGAGATGCTGCTGCTGCCTCGCAGGTTGTTACTCTTGCACCTTGGCAGAAATTTTTTGGGTTTAACATAACTTCAAATCTGGCGAACCAACAAATGTCAACCTTTTATTTGGGGAACGTTTTCAGCTGTTCTAGAAAACTTCTTATGCAAGAAGTATTTGATTTTTTTTTTTAACTATTAAATTGGATTTTAACTTAAAATCTTCATTTTTTTGCTTTTAAGTAGCGTAAGAGAAATGCTGGTGAAGGGAACATTACAGATTCAGTTAGGATCTGTCGTTTGGGCAACACTTCTTCTGAACAAGAATGCGGAGCAGAAGTAAAACGGTTTGACAACAAAAGCTTTTTCCTTACCAAAAGCTTTCTCGGGAAAGAACTGGAATATTTAGCAATATTTTCAACTGTCAAGGAGCTATTATCTTGGCCACATAATACATAAATGGAAAAAGCTGTAATGTAGAGTCACTGAGTTCTCCTCGTTCAAGAAATTAATATATCTGGTGAACACTAAGTAATTCATTATCGTACTTGACTATCTAAATTCATATAGAAAGCAAGTTGCCACTAATTGAATCTAACCCCAGGAGACAAAGCTAGAGTTGTCAGGAGACTTGTTAACGTTTTAAGAGTAATCTGAAGTTTTCTATTAAGAAAAGGCTTCTTTTTTTTTTTTCCCCTTTTTAAAATAAAACCCCACAATCCCCCTCTTCAAACCTAATCCCCAAACCCCAAATTGTGCAATATACTTAATTCACCTCAGAAGGTAGTTGTACAGAAAAAGGAGGAAATGTTCTTTTTAGTCACAGCCCGTGTCTGTTTTCGTTTTCAGCTCTGCTTCTCTTTGTGCACAGGTCCCCTTAGCAAGACTCGAGGCTCCTGGGTTCTCTCCAAGCATGACGGTGACATTTGCTGGTTTTTTTGCTGATCCTCTGCTTCCAAGGACTTGGGCTGAATTTGCTTGAGATCTCCCTTTGGGTTGACAGTAAGGTCTAACATTGCAGCATTTAAAAATTCTTTCTTACCAGCTAAAAAGCCGGGAATTTGAGACGCTTGGCAAACCGGCCTGCTCTGCTTACTCTCCATCTTCATAGATTGCGAGTGGCAGTTGTTGATGGTCTCCTATAAACCGCGTAGTCTGGGGGCCGCTCGCTGTTAAAAGGCAGGAGGCTGGAGAGAGGAACAAACGCAGCTCTGCACGCTGGTGTCATGATATATGATAGCAATAACAAGCAATCAGTTCTCTTATTTTTGGCACGGATCTCCAAAAGTGTTTATCGAAGGGAGCGTTACTAAAATTAATGACACTGCAAAGCCATTTAACAAGCTCGGTTTTTCTTTTGAGAACCCCTTTGGTTCTCCATCTCTTGTGTTTCCTCATTTCCACATTTAACTGCAGTGGAAAGATAAATGGTCGTGACCTCCCAGTTACGTTGTGCTTTGAGGTAGGTATATACTGGGGAAGGCCAAAACATTAAAAAAACGTAAAGCAGCACCCCCTCCGGCCCCGGGTGTCTTATAGGAGGTTCTTTAAAAAAACCAACACCTGTTGAAATAGTTAGTTCAGTGTTTGGCACAAATCCCAAGCAAGCTTTTTTTTTTTTTTAAACAACAAAAACATGTGTAAGGGCCAGGCAGAAAGCACAGCTAGTTCTGATATTGTGCTTTTAGTGATCTGCAGCTCGAGTGAGAGGGGCTGTGACTCATGAAGCGATTCCAGCGCAGAGCCTTTCTCTAATTCCATGTATTGCTTCGAGAGCGCTGGGTTGTAATTGGGTGTCAAAAGATTACAAAAGAAAAGGGGGGGGGTGCGGGGGGCTTTCCTGCTTTTTAGGATCGTTTTGAACCGTCTGTTACGGCACACTGGATATTTTATAGGTCTTCAGGCTGAGGGGGCTTATCTGCCCTTTCGTTAAGGAAAAAAAACTTTGTGACCACTTTGTGGCTGGTGTCCTGCCCGAATAGTTGAGGCTTCTGAGAGCACCCGTTCCATAGAGCTTTCATCTCTAGGACTTGTCTTATAAGTTTTGGATTAATTTGGTCCCTCAGCTGAAGCACACAGATCTTGGCTGTTTGTGTGTTTGGAAATTGGTGGCTTCTAGGGGAGATGCTGTGAATAAAGAGTATTGGAGTTGCTTTCCTGGGGATAGTTTTGAAGTCAGAAGAATGTATGAGCTGTTTTCCTCCAGGTGATCTCGTTTTCTCCTCCCCTATCCAGGTACAACTTTAATATCTATATCCCCAAGTGTCAGTACCATCTGAGCAGACGGGTCCCTTTTGTCCCTGTCCTGTCTTGGTGCTCTCATTGTGCA
Organism: Pterocles gutturalis; assembly: GCF_000699245.1. Lineage (NCBI taxonomy): Eukaryota > Metazoa > Chordata > Aves > Pterocliformes > Pteroclidae > Pterocles > Pterocles gutturalis. The sequence goes on along the minus strand of NW_010129354.1, from coordinate 22,401 downwards.
GCGTGGTCTCGTCACTGTCAGCACCGCTCAGCGTCCCGCCTCGTGTTATTACTGTTTAATCAGAGGACTCTGCATAGATCTCATCGTCAACACCGAAAGCGCTGGTTCTTCCTTCGCTTTATTAGAAACATCTTCCCTCAACCTCAGCGCCTCGTGGCAGAGCTGTAGCGGCAGGACCACTCGTTTCATCCTACTGTTTCCTTTGCTTAAGAAAGTGTAAAGAACAAAACCCGTGTAAACACCCAGTTTTGGGGATGCTGTGTTTTCTAGTACTTTTCCAAACTTTGCTCTTCAGAATTCAGGCATTGTGAGGCGGTGGTTTTCGGATCTGTTTGAATGAAACAAAACCAGATCTGTTGATGTACACACTACAGTACCTTAGCAACCAGCCTGCATCTAGTCCAAGATCTGAACATTTAATCTTTAAACAATTCTTTGCTACCAATCTAGGAATGCTCTTGCATTTCAGAGTGCAAAACCAGCCGGATGACATGTAGCGAGGAACAACATGCATTATAAAACATGCACTCCTCCACAGTGGGAGGAGAGGGAACTTATGTAAGCTCGTTGCTTTGCTGCTTTAATTGTAGTTTCTTGAGTCCTTGGAAGATGCATTCTTGGGAGCAGGATTGTTGGGTTCAGCCGACGGCAAATTCTGCTTGATCAGAGCAAAATAGGGCTTCGGTGTCAGCATGGTATTAAACCTAGGTGTGCTGAGCGGGAATGTGACAGAATTGAATGAGGAATGATTTTAAATATCGGTACTACTGAGCTAAAAGAATTGAGAAAGGTCACTAACAAAAGATGAATCTGTTGAGACAGTATAGTCTTCTGAAAGAAGTGACAATGAAAATCAGTTGATGTTTGAATAGAAAAGAAACGGCTTTCTCTTGCACGCTTTTTTGTACACCAGAAGCACATACAATTGTGGGAAAACACGCTAGGGTATTTTAGGAGAACAGTGTCATTGAGGGCTGAAGAGTGATATCTAGCATTTGTGGACACTTTCCAGGCTGTCACCTTTATTTTCATGTGTACCTGTTCAGTAAGGAATTCTGTGCTGGTTTTTTTTCGGTTGGTTGGGTTTTCTTTGTGCCCTTCCTCCAGAGCTTTTCTGGTGCAAGAAACAAGAACACTTATCTGCTGGTGGAAAGCTACATCGTCTCTGTTCCCTAGATAGCTGAAAGGGTGACTGTTTGGTTGAACAGTATACTCGATATACTAAATTAAGGTGACTTTCTTATGTGGATATCGCACTTAGGAACAGCTGGCTAATTTTGATGTTAGACTCATGAGCAGACTGAAACGGGGTTTTTACATCCCAGTTTTCAGAAGAGCAGGGGCCATAAGGACTGTGTGGTTTCACGTGGTGGTTATTTGTTGGAAATCGAATAAAATCGGCTCACTCTGGAGTTGATTTCTCTTCCGTTGCTTTACACTGTTACACAAGACCTAACGGGGTGGTTTGCCAGCCCTGCTTCATGGAGAAGGTCGACATCCAGTCTCAGAAGGTGAATTCATGCTGTTTATAGATGGTATCTGTTCTCGGTGATAACGGACATGGTGTCGAGTTGAGTTAGTTAAAACCGTTGAAAGAGAAATGAGTTGCCCTTACACTTTCTTCCTCCTTTTCTTTTAGTTACAGCTGCAGAAAACCCAATATTTGCAACTAGGACAGAGTCGTGGCCAGTACTACGGTGGGTCACTGCCAAATGTGAATCAGATTGGAAACAGTGCCATGGATCTGCCCTTCCAGGTGAGTTCAGTCGTGTGTTCCTTTCTTTTTGCTGATGAATGCTGTGCCTGCATGCTGTTTTTATCCTCGGAGGAGACCATGAGCTAGCTGCTGGTTCAGAACATAGCGCCATGGCCTCCGCAGATCACCCTGTTTTAAAAATTTTTGCTCTTTTGGAGTGGAACAGAACTGGGCATGAGATGTGTGGCTGTTTTTGTATTGTAGGTATCTCGTGTTAGATTTAGTTCTTCTGTCCCCAGGTGTGATGCTTTTGTGTCACGAATATGCAGAGGCGATGCAATTTCTTTGTCAGTGAATATTTGTGGTGGTGGCGGGGGTTTTTTGTTCAGAACCAAATTCTTCATGAAATCTTCTGCAAAGCCACTGCAGACTCAAAACAAAAGTGGAAGCAAATAATGCAAAGGTGATGTGGAAAGCCCTGGGAGGTGGGGGCGTTGAAGAAGGTGCCCTGGGGTGGTTGTGTGTGTGTGTTCAATGGGAGTAATGGAAGGATTTTAGGAGAGGAGAAGGGGGAATGGGGCACAAACCAGTACCAGAATAGTCACTTTTCCCGGCTCTGGCTGAGAGGTAAATGTAGAGACGTACTGGCTTTCTTTTTTTCCTTGCAGTTGTGACTTCAGAGGTAATGCCCCATCAAGAGAAAATATGAATGTTTTGCTCTTAGTAAGCATGTTTGGAAAAAGATGTTGTATAGTGGAGAGGGGTAGGTGATGGACACTTCTGGGACTCCTGATTTCTATCCTTAGTCGATTTAGGGTGCTCAAAATAATTAAAAGTTCTGCCTTAGTTTTCCTTTTTTTGAGTAGTTAACATTTACATTTTATCTCACAAGGGCGTGGTCAGAATTAAATTCTGCAGTTTGTGGTTTTCTGGTGAAGGCTGGCTTAATAAATATGGAGAAACTATCGATGATGTCCACTAACTGTGGCTTTTGAAATACATGCAGACAGCTGAACTTGTGGAGGTTAAAAGCCTGGATCTTGTGCGAGAGGAGAAGCAAATGTCTATTTTAATCTGGTTGCCTTTAGGGAATACAGTGCAGAGATTTGTGATGTTAGGAGGTCTTAGTATTATTCCACAAGCGTCTGGTCTTTTCATGACCCACAGATTTTGTGTTTAGTTTCTTTTTAAGGAGGTCCATAGTTACTGTTCTTTTTAAGCACTAATATTTCAGTATTTTTGTGCTTGATGACATCTCATAGACTCTTAGAGTCCTCAGACTAACAGCGCTTGAAAGCGAGTATTCAAAAATTTGAGTGACTACAGGAGGATGCGGAAACAAATTGTTCTTAAACTCCAAGTTTTTATATATTTTTTTTTCACACACACACTCAGAGATCCAAAGTTGGTCCTGTCGCAAATAACAAATGGTGGCAAGCAGCAAAACCAAACCGTGTATTTGTCTCGGTGATGAATGCTTTCCAGGTTTTTCAATTTCAAGCTAACATAGGATGAAATTGCCAAAAGATGCTTGTACGATGCGCCGATGAGGTGCAGCCTGTCTGGTTGTCTCTGGTGAGAGCGTTAGTGTCTGAGAATCTTGGTTCTTTGCATTTACAGCACAACGGAGCTCTGGCAGAAGCCTTTGGAGCAGTTCCTGTCTCTTTGGTAAACAAGTATTTAGGTTTGTGCAAATACGTATTTAGGACTGGTGTCCCGTTTGCCCAGGTAGATACGTATTTCAGCACATGTCACACTTTCTCTGGTATGCACAGTATTTATTTGATTCACCGTCCCGGCTCCAAAGGAGTTATGGTCTGTCACATAAATACAGGTTTTGCCATGCATCCCAGTTTGGAACATGCATAATAATTCCTGTACAGAGTCCCTGGACTTGCTATGGTCTGTCATGTGATTACTTCTGATTTATGGGGGATTAATTTGATGCAGATGGTGGTTTATTTGGCACTGTCTTGGCCTGTGATTTAAGCAATCTCCGAGCATGTGCACTCAGCCTGCATGTTAAACTCCCTCGGGAAAGGCAGAATGATTACCCAAACGCTGCTTGTCACCAGGAGGCACCAAAATGTGAACTGTCAGTAGGTACCACTCCTTCCCTCTCATCCATCTTGCTCGTTTTTATTTCTTAAGTCGATGTCTTGATAAATCGTAAAGGGGCACTGTTGCTTTAGAGCACTGAGCTTTTTCCTTCCTGTCTGTATTTAGCTGCTTTTTTTAATGTTTTGTGGAGTTTTGGTTCTGATCTTCAATCCTTCAATGTTTTTCAGGGAAGCAAAACACTTCTAATTTTTCATTTTCCAAATAAAATTGATGCTCTGATCTATTTTTTTTTAATCACAGTTGCTTACTGTAGTTAAATACTCCGTGCCCTGCAGTGATGGGAATTTTAAGGAAGGTGTGTTGCCTGGTGTTTGGTCCAGAGTAAGTTTCATGGGATGGTTCCTGAGAGAAGCCAGACCTGTTGGAGGCACTATCCATTTTCTCAAGTGTTTGTATTCTTTTCTGATTTCCCTGAGCAACTGTTAGAGATTCACTTGGGAGCTTTCTTCCTGGAAAGCCAGAGAACAGCATTACCCCAAAATTCCTTGCTCTGTAAATTGTCGCCCTGGGATCGGGCACAGTCCATGTTTCCTTGTGCCACTGTAACACCCAAATTACATTTTCGTTATGTTTTTATATGGAAGTTGTGCCAAAAAAAGGAAAAACTTAAATAAGTATTTTTGTGTTCAACTTTTTTCCTGTATACTAATATGCATTGGCTTCCTTTTAAATTCCAGGTGAGGTCTGCATTCTGTGTGCTTCAGGCTGGCTTCTCCTTTTTTGGTAACAGTGTGGTTGGGACCACTGACATAGGAAATTGCTTCTCCTGTTGACCTTCCAAGCACGCATGTATTTGCAAATTTTGCTGCCTCTTGGGGTAGAATTGATGTAACAACAGTACAAAGAAGAGTTTGAGACCTTTTGTTGTTGTTTTGGAATTATGAATATTCCCAGTTCGTGTGGTGCCAGTTGGGTAGAACTAGATCTTTGTTTAGTGTTTGCAGCAGTGATTAAACCACCGTGTTTTAATTTAGATTGCTTACAATGGGATGCCATGAGTTGAGGTTTCCAAGTCTTCATAAAAGAAAGTCCTAAGGAACTGAAGCAAAACACCATGATCCTAGTGGCTGAGAGTACAGTAAAAAGTCACTGTGCTCTCTTGCTAGTCCCATGTTGACTTAAGCAATATTCTGCTGCATATAAAGTGTTGGCCCTGAAACAAGAAAATAAACACCACAGCCACTTTGCATCCATTTATATTAATACAGGTTGTGTGTGCATAGAGGAAGAGAAGACTAATATTTGCTAAATAGAAAAGAGTTTAAAATAGTAGGCTCTTTAAAAAGTTATTGCAAACAAAACATTTAAAAATAAATGTAAAACTTTTTAGAAATAATCATTTAAACAGCCAAAAAGCTGGACGCTTTAAAAAAAAAAAAAAAATTAATGCAGAAGCCAGATGGTTTCATGGCTTGGCAGACAGGACAGTGCATTTGCCACGTGCAGCACCTGAATGGAGGAGGAAATTTTGGATTTCCAAACAGATGGTGTTGAGGGACTCAGCAAAGCTGTTCACATTGGCAAGGAGTGGAAGCCTGTGCAGCTCTTTTCTTCCCCGGAGACCCATATATTGCTGTTGAAGTACGAGCAGAGGTTGACCATTCCGTGCTTCCTTTTCCCCCCCTGCAGGTATACACTGGGAAGGGCTTTTGAAAATTTAGAAGTTTTGCAGCTTACCCTGGGAATTCATCTTCCCTGTCCTTTCTCAGCCATCCTCATTCTCTGAAATCACTTGCTGACAAGTAAGCACTCTGAAATATCGTCACCGATAAGATCCAAGGTGGAATGAACCACCTGTGCATCCTGAGTGAGATTAAAATAATTTAAAAATATTGTGTGCTGTAACTTTTTCTAGACAGAGGAGGAAGGAAACTGCTTTTCTCTTTCCTTTAATTCTCTCAGTGTCCCCTTAAAATAATTCAGCTGAAAGGAGGGGTGAAAGGAAGTTTTGAGAGAATGTGGCGTGTTCTGGTGAACGTTAGGCTCACTGTGCATCATCTCCCCGCATCTCCTGCCCTTGTAGTTGAAGCTCTGGTTGTCAGCATGTTCCTTCTGGATGCATGCTGCATGCTACACCCAGGGAATGTAAACAGCAGTTGGCAGCAGGCTCCCTGCCACACTCGCTCGTGGTATTTGAGAGATACGCGGGTTGGAGAGCGGTGCTGATTTATGAGAGGGCAGGTCCAGCATGGTCTGCCTCCACTCGTCTCCAAGCTCTGTCTGGAAAAGATAGCCTCGGTAATTGCTTTCCATGGCTGTAGTGAAAATGTTGCTGGAGGAAAAATTTACATGGTTACACTTGTCCGTATCTTTTTTGAGTTTTATTCCTTAGACTAAAACAGCTTTGCATACAGTATGAATAGGTTCTGGGCAGACTGCTCGTGTATGTATTGTTCTGCTGCTAACTTCATGTGTCTCTCTCAGACTCCTTTTCAGTCGTCGGGGTTGGACACAAGCAGAACAACTCGGCATCACGGTCTGGTGGACAGAGTGTATCGTGACAGAAACCGGCTCGGCTCCCCACATCGCCGCCCCCTCTCTGTGGATAAACATGGAAGACAAATATCCTTTGGTTTATGAGCTGGCAGCGAACACCGACCTTTTCAACAATATCACAGTTGGCAGTTTTTAGGGTTCCCCTTTTCTTCCCCTCCTCACCTGTCAGCGTATTGCTTCCCATCTCTGTGCAGTTAATGTCATCTGCTTTTCCTCAACTGTGATCTGCTCTATAAATACCTACTGTTCTGTAAAGTAAGCGTTTACCTTTCTCTGTTTCCTCAGCTCTAAGCGGGGATAATGATACACGTGAAGCTGAGAGGGATCGAGATCCTTTGATGGAAAAGACAAGGCAGTCTTGGCAGAACTGAATTTCCCTTCAGAACTGAGTAAATCCCAACCAGAATAATTCCTTGCAGTTCATTGTGCATTTTATTGCAGGTTGATTCATCAGTTTAACATTTGCCAAGCGTTATTTCTTCTTGCCATTTGTGAAAATGAATTAGCTTATTGTTTCTGACTGGCTTCAAATGTGCCGCAATCAGACTGGCTTGATGGGGCTAAAGGGGCTGCGTGAGTGGGAGAGTGGAGGGATGACGGCTTCTCGGGGAGGAGTTAGATACTCCAATATTACAACAGTCCAGAGAATATTTTCTGTTGAGTGTTCTTTTAAAGTCAGTGTGTTCCCCACGGGGGATCTCCTTGCCTTTCTCGTGGGAGCTTAGTGGTTCTGACAGGGTAATTTGAATTATTCCTTAGGAAAAGATTTCAAACAGGCCTCCTACTTAAGTGAGAAAGTGGCGTTTTTCCCCTTAACCGACGGAATCACGTGGACAGCTGTCCGTATGGCACTGTGTATCTCTCACCTCCGTCAGACACAAGCTGGAGAAGGTTAGTGGCACAGTCGTACGTGTGTGTTAGCGTTTGGACCACGTTCTCTGACACTGCAGCACTGAAACAGGGATGCTTTCTTTTCAAAGACTAGTATAACCAAAGTATGTATAAGCAGCTTTCAACTCAAAAATTGCATTATTTGATCATGCATAATCTTAAAGCACAGAAAATTATTTTCTAACTACAGCAACCAACTTATCCTGTATTCCTCTCAATCCCATTATTGAAACAATTGCTTTTCAAACTTGAACTAATTTGTTCTGCAAATCGATTGTTTCACAAGGAAATTGTGCCTGGTATATGCCGTATATAGTGTTTTTGATGCAGAGTGTTCAGATTTTACTGAGTTGGTTACATTTATCTGAGATTAAGCATTCCTTTATTTAGAGAAACTGACAATAAAAATATTTTTTTGCCTTCCTTTCAGGACAAATTCCGATTCTGCCTTGCACCAGAGTACTATGACTCCAGCTCAACAAGAATCCTTTACAGGGGGGTCGCAGGATATGCAGCAGAAAAGAGGTAAAACTGTTTGTAACATTCAAAGCATTGTACTTAAGATTGCACGCCCGTGTATCGGTGTTTGTGTGTATAAATACACGTCTGCGTACCACTTTCTTTATTCAACTACACAGGAATTGGAATAAAGGACCACATTTACTCTTCTGGGTACCGAAATCCAGAAAAGATGATACAAAGCTAAGATAGAATATTTTCCTGAACCCCATATTCTGTTGTTCTAAGACGTTATCCTATGGGGAAAAGTAATCTGGGCTTGTGGGACTCTGGTGGTTAGGCTGCTCCCAGCGCTTCTAGGCAAGGGCAGAGATCGCAGGCATTTCACGGGCAGCGATACAATATCATATAGCAGGGCTTCATCTAGTTTTTATTTACGGGATGGCACTCAGTAGTGAATATCCCCTCAGAGGCAATGCTTACAAACAGTGCTCTGTGATAACTGTCTCGTTAGGAGCTGGAGCAGCGCAGCCCTCCGGCACTCACAATTCTGGTGCCCTCTGCTGGCCCTCCTTCCTGCTGTCGCTGCAAGAAATGCTTCGAAAGCTCTTAAATCTGGGTGGAGAAATTGAATCCTTAAACAGCCACCCAGAGATAGGTGAAGACGCCACGCTCAGATGCGTGTGCGCTGTACTGCGGCTCTTCCATGTACCTCTAGAGCTGTAGAACATGAAATAATGATCATCTTAAACAGTTTGGTATAAATAGGGATGTATAGTCATGAGTGTGAAAGGCTCCTGTGGATACAGCTCTCTCAGGGGGCTTAAGAGTTTCCAAATGGTTAAACTTCCAATCTGAAAATTTCTTACTGAGAAGATTTAGATTGTGATATGATTCCTTTTGTTCTTATTTTTTAGTTTTATTACTGACTGTCCCAGGAATGGAGGAAACCACCTCTGAGGCAGACAAAACCCTCTCTAAGCAAGGATGGGACACTAAAAAGGTAGGAATCTCACATTTCAAAGTGTAGAGATTTTATTTTCGGAACAGAGTTAGGTAAATTAATGCTCTAAATATTGCTAATCAGAACAAACTACTTGCAGAGATTAGAGATTAAATGCTGCATTTAGCAACACATCACTAAACTTTAGATCAGAAGGGCACTTAGTATGTATGTGTGCATGAATGTTTGATTATATCTAGAGAAACACTTTAAATTGGAGGCTGGTTGGGCCAATGAAGCAAAAAATGTGGCATACATCTTCCAAGAGCTTCACAGAACTCCTGTGAAGAATAGTTCTTCTGTAGAAATGTATGAAATTAAGCTTACTAATTGAAATATATCCTAAGCATTAATCTCTAGCAGTGTCTTTGCCTTTAAAAATGTCTTCCTTCTGTTTTAGACTGGGTCATCAAGACCTAAATCATGTGAAGTTCCAGGAATCAAGTAAGTTATGAGCAATTTATTCTTTTAAAGCATTGAAGTCTTTAAGAAAGAATGTCATATGTTGAATGTCCTCTTGCTTTTGAGTTTTCTGAAAAGCCCTGAGTCGGTATAACACTGCAAAGCCAAGCCAGACCTGTATGACTGACCCGTGGGCTATTATATCTCTGATTTGGTTTCTCAGAAATACAATATCTAGTTCTGTATATAGCACTTTCCTTATTTAAAAATATTTTATAAAGATCTATTCAGGCTGAAATTTAATTTGAGATGTCTTTTTTTTTTTCCCTCCCCTTCTCTCCTTTATTTAGCATCTTTCCATCAGCTGACCAGGAAAACACTACAACACTGATTCCTGCTACGCATAACACGGGTGGCTCCCTGCCAGACCTGACAAACATCCATTTCCCTTCCCCTCTCCCAACACCGTTAGATCCCGAGGAATCCACATTCCCAGCCCTCAGTACCTCCAATAGTACCGGAAATCTCGCTGCCAATCTGACTCACTTGGGCATCAGCACTGCCAGTCAGGGTAAGATCCGAGCTCTGAGCTGTTTTTACAGATTGTCCGTCACATGTCACTTATCTGAAATGATGGAAGTTGCACTGCTGAATATTCCTGTTTTGTCTGAGAGGTAATCACACTTCACTGTTGATTGACATTTCTTTGTAAACAAATTTTATCAAGCCATTTCCGTACGAAAAAGTGAGAAAGCTGTATTTAGTTATATGACTTACAAATTATCTTTCATTTTTTTTCATGTTCTTGGTGCCCAAATCTGCTTTTTTGTTTATTTTATGTATAAGGCTCCAGGAGAGATTAGCATCCAAAGCGTGCACAGAGCAGGTCTGCAGCTTTCAGCACCCTTTAACAAGTTTTCTGATCTCAAAAGAGACTATATGAAGTTTCAGGGACGGGCTGGCACTCAAGTAGAACTTCGAGAGTCTGTGCGAGGAGAGCTATTGTGTGTATAAAAAGAAACAAACAACTTGCGTGGAGTTAGGCCTGTTTAGGTTGCTAAATCTTTTGTCCTACCCGTAATTAGCAAAATAAACTGTATAAAACCAAACCTGTAAGTATATAATTGCTTTGAAAACATTTCCTGCTCTATCAGACATAACAAATTAAAAAGAAATACTCATTGATGATTCTCCTGCTTCTCTTTGGAGACTGTCCCATAGTTTAATCATTGGCATAGTCAGTGTTGGGTGCTTTTTTAACTGATTTTTCCAAACCTTCCTCTCTGTATCTTGTAGCTCTTTAGCAGAAAACGTAAAGGCTTTTGAACCTTTTGCAGGAGCTCTGTGCGTTGCACAAGCATGCCCTCGGCAGCCCCAAGAAAAGGTGGGGAAACAAACACCTGTCGGGTTCCAGAGAACGGCCAGCAATTGAAGGCTACGCATTTGTGCATTTGAGTGTGTCAGTTCGCTGACATGTTCCGTGAGACAGTGTTGATTTTGAAAACATCGCAGGGGAAGCCAGGCAGCCTTCAGAATCTGCGCGGTTTGCCTGCTGGCTCCTTGGCAGCCCGGACTTCCTGCCTCCCTGGCAGCCTGCCTGGAAGCCCTGAACATTTGCCAAGTGCCTCGGAGCTCTCAGGCTCTTGCGGATTCCTCCTTTCTGGCAGCTCTAGAAGAACAGCTCGCTAGCTAGATTGTCCTGAAATCACTTTCCAGGGTCTCTTGGTTCCTCTAGGGTGAGGCAGAAAAGAGAAGAGGTTTCAAAGCTTCCAAATTTTTGTCTTGAATTTGAATAAAATTATAATGGTTGAATTGTTTATCCCTACCCCCTGCTAGGTTGTGGCTCTTTAGAGTGTGAAGGATATTTCCTGCCTTCCTGTGTACTGGTATGCCATTAAAAATGGAGTACTTCCCGTGTAACCAGTTTTTCTTCTGCATTTTCCATTAAATAGGTGTTTGCTTTTATAATATCGCAAGTGCCCTCTCGTTAGTCTTGTTATATGATCTGTTATCTTCTTCCTGAAGTTTGAACCCTTGCGAACAGAGGAGAATGTGCTTTTCCAGGGTTCAGCCCGGGAGGTGTGCGAGAACGATACCCATGGCTTCTGTAAACCCCTGAAGCTGCTCTGCCTCTTTCAATTTCAAGTATCTGCGGAGAAACCTGAACAACTGTGACTGGTTTTGGTCCAGGATAAACCACAGGGATTTTCCTTTCATCCTGATGCTCTTCAGTCGGACAAAATAAATTGCAAATTAGCTAACGAGTTTCAGCCTGATTGGCCGAGGCGCATTCGGCACTTTGCGTTAAGTGGTTGTCCACTTATGCCATTCATTTTTCATCGTTTAGGTAATTACCTGAATACAAGTATCAATAAACCATTGCTCTGTTGCCATTTAAGCTGCTTGCTTCCTTCCTGGCAGGAATGACGACGACGCCAGCCCCTTCCCAGCAGCACCGTCAGCCAGCCGTCAATCCTCTCTCCTTGAGTGCAGACTCAAGACGACCACAGTCACAGCAAATGTCTCCTACGCTTTCCCCTTTGTCACCAATTACTCAGGTAGGAATTTGGAGAATTAAAATTTTTCAATCACAGATTAATTGTTTTACTCTACCTAGGGAGGAGCTGGCTGTAACTTCATCTGTCTTGTTCTGTAATTTTCTTCTTTAAATGCGTTCATTAAGCCAGAGCCTTAAAAAGGGAGAGGTTTGTAGAGGGGACAGATTTTACTTTCACATTTCTAGAACCGTTGTAAAAAACATCTAGTAGGACACTTTTCTGTAACTGTATTGTCCCAAAGTTGGTTGTGAAATTTGAAAGACATTTCTGTAATTCATGGGAGAAGCTCAAATTAGCTTTTTAAATTTTTTTTCTAAATGTGATTCTGTGACTGAGGAGATGGTCAATTTCTGACCTGGACATTCAACTGGGCTTTTAGAGTATTTGTTCATTGTACGCTAGAGGTGATATTAAGTCTTCTGAAACATATTCTTGGCTGTTTCTGAACCTTTAGATAACATTTTTTTTAAATGCAAGATGAGATTGATATAGTAGAGCTCTCTTGGTGTGACACTTGATGTGCTTGACAATGAAGGGAAATTCCCTGCCAGCGCCGATGATGTTGGTTCTTCTCTTTAAGGCCGTGACTATGGATGCATTGTCTCTGGAGCAGCAGCTTCCCCCATATCCATTTTTTACCCAGACGACTTCCCAACAACCGCAGCAGACCCAGGTGGCAAGCACCCTGCCTCAGAACACTCCTTTAATGCAGACCTCTGGTTTACAGCGAGGAACACAGCTCCCCCCGCTCTCCGTCACGGTACCTTCTACCATCCCGCAGTCACCTCCGGGCAGCCAGACCCAGCCCTCGATGGGAATAGACATCAACTCGGTAAGCTCGGGCACAGCTGAAATGATAGAGCTTTCCTTCGGAAAACCTGCTAGCGTGGAGTGTAGCACCAGAGATAAGCTGGACAGCCCTTGGAATAAATATAATTTTAGGCTGGGTCTGAAATGGACTTAGAATGGTGTTGGTTGAATCCATATTTAAATATTTTATAGAGGAAAATTTGGTTTTAATGCATGCTTAGAGTGGCCGTAGTTTCATAAAACAGAGTCCCTTACGCCTCTGTGTTTAATTATGTCAGGTTATATATCCCAGCATTGATTTCCTATCTTGCTGCTGCCGTTGCACCGATACTTTCTCAGGCTGTTGAATGCAGCGTGCCCCCAGCACACTGTATGTCATACAGAGAAGTTCACAGAACTTGGATAAAGAAACCTGCTGACAAGCATTTTCCAAAAGGTTAAAAGAGCCAGGTATTTTCTACACATCCTATGTTTAGAACTCTCATTTTAAGGCATTTTAAAGCACACATTATTATCCTCAGAAATTGGATTTGTGGCTGCCTGCAGATGCCCAGCAGAAACGCAGTGCATACGTGCATACACCGACGGTTTCTGGACGGATTTCTTGCTTGTTTTGAGATGGTCTGTTAGGAAATGTGCTGTCTGTTTCAGCACGTGAAAATCCAAAATGCAGAGCAAGCTCAGGGTTACAGGCTAGCTAGGGAAGAATTTCGCAGCTTGGTCTCTGCCCATTCTGCCCTGCTGTGGAGGATCTCTGCTCTGACCTGTTTTGTCCTGCTGGCAGGGTGGTAGGGACAGTAATTGCTTTGAGAATGAGAAGAAATCATTGTCTATTGATCTAGCACTTGATCGTGGATTTAATTTGTGGATGAAATTTTTAACAGCTTGTGCTGATAAGTGCTTTTTGAAAGAAGTTGCTTCACTTTCAGGATTGGAAGGGGAAGAGGGAAGGATGGATCTATCCATGGAAGGGATACCAACCCACTCCAAATGTGTCCCAGTGTCTAATATTCATGTAGCTCCCAGTACTGATGATTCTGATTTTCATTCTTTGCTTGCTGCGTTGCTTTCCTCATCCTAAACTTCTCTATGACCTTAACTTTGAGGGTGCTGTGCTTATCTTTTAAAACAACTGAAATAATTCATAAAGACACTCAAGTTCAAAGCTAGTTTATCAAAAAAACCCATTTGAGCTGACAGCTCCCATGCTGTTTTTGTAAAGCAATATTAAAATTAATTTTGCGGTAGTTTGGATGTCTGCTTAAAGTGCCTGAGTAGCAATGCGTAGCAAAAAGGGTTAAGACGTATTTTCCTGAGATTTGCAGAATTTGGGGTCAGAAAGCATTGGTAGTACAGTGTTCCCCCCCTCCCCGCAAAGCTAGCTGGTTAAATTCCTCCTTTTCTTGGAGCTACTGGATTGCAGGTTTCCCTCAATCATCTGTTAATTTCTAAAGGAAGTATAATGAGAAGAGCTGTGCTTACTATTTACGGTAATTAGCACAACATCCTATTTAAATGCCATTACAATCATTAATTGGTTCAAATCCAGGGTTCTTTATGCCCAAAAAAAAAAAAAAAAGGTAAATCTTTGAAAATGTGTTCTCAAGGAGGCTGAGAGCAATGTAAATATAACTAATGTAAACCTGCAAAAGGCAGGGTGAGTTCTCAGACAGTGTCTGTTCTGTGTCCTGGGGCAAAAGGCAGCTTCGAGAGGGATTCCAGCCTGCAGGGTTGGACGCTTCCATCTTGATAGCGCACCCAGGCTGCTTCAGACCAGGCAGTGTGATACCAGAGGGATTTCCACGGCGGTGTAAACACAGGTTAAGAATGTGTGGGTATGGCAGTTAAAGAATAAATTACATTATTTTTGAGTTATTCCCAGCTTTCAAGACTTCTTTTCCCCAAATCGCTGGCTGACCAGATTTTTTTGTTTTTAATTGAACGTAACTGAGAACAGTGAGAAAATATTTCGAGAGTTTTGCTTGTACAGCAGCGCTGCCCTGCTCCCAGCCGTTGGGCCAGCCAGGACCGTGCCACGCTGACACCTTAACTCTCGTTTTTGCGGCATTGTTCACAGTAATCGTGTGTCTTCATACATAGCCAAGAATTGCTGAAGAGGATGGTTTCTCCCAGCTTCCTCGAGCTGCATACGCCAGAAGTGTTTAATTTTCCAACCTTCCATCAATCCCATGGTCTTTAATTCTGTGTTGTTCTGTAGGCTTCACTCCAGCAGTACCGCAGTAATGCTGGATCCCCAGCCAACCAGTCTCCCACCTCTCCTGTCTCCAATCAAGGCTTCTCTCCTGGCAGCTCCCCTCAAGTAAGGGACTCTGTGCTTCCACAGGCCTTGCTTCTCGTGTTTGTTTTTAGTTGAGTCTCTCCATGACTGACCCATAGTTGTCTCACTGTAATTTTGTGTGCCTCATGCATTACTGATGTCTCATTTCGTTCGCAGTTTCATTCAGCTCCAGAGTTTTTCAATAGCTGGTGAATTGCCTTTTTATTGATCAGAGCTACTATTTGAACGCTATTAAAACTCAAGTTATTTTTTTTTGGGGTGTACTGTGGACGGAACCTCCAGGTAGACCCCTTCCAATTAGCAATATCGTCTGGGAGCTGATGGGAGGGCAGGAGAGAGAGAAACTGCAGTGCCTCCTGCAGCAGGATAACCCCTGTGGCACTAAATATCGCTTGTGTGGCCAAATGCATTCCCATCAGGACTTTTTTTACGTGGGAACATACGTTTTGAATGAAAGCACTGGAGAAAATGCTCTTAAAATTAGCAGTTGTAGCTTGTGGCTTGCAAGAAATGGGTTAGTAAACACATTCCCTTGCATGCTGGCTGGTTTTTCTTGCTGTGTATATACTCATACATCCACGTGTCCTGTATGCTAGTCATAGCTTGGTGTGTGTGTAAACCTGTGAAGGGGAATGTTTATCCACCAGCAAAGTTAAAACCAAGGCAGTCTTTGGGGGCACCCCTAACGTGAGCGAGAGAGTGCGTTGCCAGTGCAGAAATACGCTGCTGCTGCTCAAATAGCTCCATACGGGGCTGCCCTTTTCCTAAATCCCACCTGTAGAAATGAGGGGCAGGAAATTCTTCCAGAGCATCACAACAGAGTCTGAAAATACATTTTCTGTTTCATCATTTAACGTTTAAGGCTGTAAGGAGGATCCTATCTAAATAAGCGCTGCCCCTTCATGGTTCCAAAGCAGAAGCCTCGTCTCTCCTTGCCATTAGCCAGAGACAGGTCACTGGTAAGCTCAGCAGTAGATCCGAGTGTCAGGACTGTCTGGATTTTCTTAACCACTGCTTAATTGCTTCTTAACTCCTCTCTCTTCTGCCTGCTTCTGCCAGTTCTGCTGTGTTCTGTGTGTGGCTCAAAGAAACAAACCGATTCCTCCAGGCTGACATGTAGAGCAGAGCTGTTGCCAGTCCTGCTGCAGATTCTCAGGTCCAGTTCTCCCTTGGGCAGCACATTTGATTTTGATTTTTGCAGTGATTTTCTTTCCCCCTTGCCTTCTCAATAACTCTTTCTTGGTTTTGCCCACAGACTGGGTGCCGCTGGTCAGTGCCGCGAGCACTCCCCAGTGGGGTACCCCCTTGGCTGTAATTTTTCCTCCTGCGCCTGTTTTATCCTGTAAACTCTTCTTAGATTTTGCTGTTTTCAACTGGGACACCACAACTCTGTGTGAAAGGAAGAGGGTTTATTAATACTGCTGACCTTAGGATTGGCCTCTTAAAAATACCCCCACAATTCTTTATTTTTGCTAAATTAAAAAGGAAGCAGCTCTCCTGCCTCCAAAGCTAGCAGTGGCGAGCGAGCTCTCTGTGGTGGTGGACCTCTTCAGGTTGCAAATATTAAGCGTGGAGAGAAGCAACGGGGGAAGAAAAAACAGTTTGAAAGAAAAATTTGGGTTGGTTGTGATGATGGGGACAGCTCCCAAACAGCAGGATCCAGTAGAGTAATCTGCCGAGGGTCGAGGCAGATGGGTTCCAGCAGCAGGATGTGCCCTTTGCGGGACCGCCCGGCACTGCCTGACAAGGGAGGAATAAAATAGGTGTGACAGGCGTCCTCCCCTTGCTCCTGTTTCTCTGATTAATTTTAGGTGAAATCGTTCTGCAGCGTATCAGTATGATGAGTGACACGCTCTAAAAATAGAAGTTTGTCGTTTGATTTTTGATCACCTACGGTTCATTCACCAGAAGTAATTTTTCATCTTTCCCCATCTCCTGATCTATTTGCTCTCGTGTTTTAGATGTGCGTTGGTTATATGAAGGTCTTCCTGTTCAAACACAAATTGAAAAGCTCTGCTCGTAGTTCCCAGCTCTGTGTTTGCATGGCTTTTCATTGACAGTGCCTTGTTTATTACTACTTCACTTCTCTCCTCTAACACCTGGCATACTGTTCCAATTAGATAGAAATCTGCTTTTTTTCCAGTAGAATGGCTGTGTACTGGATAACGTGGTATGTATTTTTAGATCAATAATTTAAGCCAGGGATTTTGTGGTTTGGGTTGTGGGTTTTTTTTTTTTTTTCCCTTGCAGTCACCACATCATTAACCCAAGAAGATGTACTGTTGACAAAACAGACCTCATCTAGTGTTTCTGGAGGAGATGGTGTTAGCAAGATGTTTTTCCCAGAGTTGTTGATAAATTATTCTGGGACTCTAGAGTGTTGAAGTAATGACATTTCCAGTTGATTTCCTTTGGGAGTTTCAGTGCTTACAGATGTAATAACCAGTATTCTTCAGAGTTGAGGGATAAATACGGGCTCGTATGTTTGTTAGGAGTCACTAACGCAGACTTGCAGAGATAGGTTTTGCTCTCCTGTTTATTATTTCTCATGTTCCCCAAACTTTTTAGGATGGGAACAATGCTTAGAGGAACACAAAGATTTTAGGTTTTGCCCTACTTGTGAAAAGCTCCTGTAAAAACGAAATGTTAGAAGTTAAAGGAAAAAACCACCTTGATCCTCTTTGGAGCTCTCGAGCATCAATTGTATTTCTAGTGCTGGCTTTGATTCATGGCGAGTAGGTGACATCCTGAAGTGCAAATTTTTCATTAGAAATCGGTATAAAGCAGCACGCAGCTGTGAAGCCATGCCTGCCGCTTAAGATGGGGATGATTTTCTCGTGATAGAGCGAAGCTTGGCTGGTCCTGCTTCTGTTTGCTTTGCTCTGCATTCTGACTCCTTTTTTTTAAAAAAAAAAAAAAAAGAAAAACGAACCCACGTAGCAGGTTGAATGATGTGGAGCTTCAGCAGTTGATCAAAGGGTGACTGGGCAGTGAGTAAGGTATCAGTGGTTTAAAGAAAAGTGTGTGGGTTTTTTATTTAAGTAGTGGTGGTGGGTTTTTTTTTCCTCTTGTCAGCTGTAATGTGGCTCTTGTGATGTCTGATAACTTCCTCGTAGCCCTATGTCCGTGTGAGGGATAGAGCAGCCACCGTAGTTTTGAGGACCAGGTGATAAATTCAAAGACTGGTTCTAATTCCAACCTTTTTCCATTTTCACCTGCTTCTAAGGGGGGTTTTGAGGAGGCTGTTAAGCTGCAAAGATGTCATTGTTCTGTGGTCAGAGCTGTGGCGGATCATGCATGCCCAGGAAAATGAATCAGAATCTTGGTTTTTGTCCATAAAACCCTATTCTTGGCTCAGGCTCCATTTAATCAGTCTGGAGGACAAGCCGGCTTCGTTTAGTTAAACCATTTCTTACTGAGAAGTGACATGATGATCTTCTCTGGCAGAGATTTCTGACCCTGCTAGTGTCACGTGTTAAAATTCAGCACCGGGGAGGTCCGTAGGGTTGGTGTCTCCAGTGTTCTGCCGTTATCCAGCAACACTGTTCTGCGGCAAATTTCCCTCTCCTCCAAATACATTGAAAGCACAGCACCACCCTCGCCTGCAGCCGGTGGGAAGCGCTCCGTGGTGATGCTGGGAGCAGTTCTTGGATCACAGGATCAGCTCAGCACCGGGTTTTGTCGCATGCGCAGCGTGTGCTGAACTTCCAGCCACGGAGCCTTGTCCTTGGGCTGTGATTTCCTCCCTTGATGCCACGTGTATCCAAAAGCATCCACATAATGCGATAGCTGAGGATTCTGGCTGACAGTGGAAGGTTTTTGCTTTAAAAGGAATAGATTGTCGCTTCTTTCCTCATAGTTCCCTGTTGTGGAGGTTGTGGGCAGTTTAGATTTTTATAAAAGATTCCATTCTTTTCCTTGCATGCCACCTGCAAAGCAGCTGCGCTGAGATCTGCTACTGGTGGAGGAGGGAGAATGTTTAAAATGTGAAATTTTCACGTTCACTGTTGTGGGACATCACCCCGGGGATTCTGAGCATCTTAATCTTTGCCTCTGTGCAGTGATTTGCCCTGTGGTGGCTGGTGTGACTCTTCCGGTGTTTCCTAGGCTTTTGCTTAGTTCCAAATGCTGCTTAGGTTCTTAAGGAGAAAATGTGTGGCCTCCCTCTTTCAATGTGCAGACAGAACAGCTGGAAAATCCTGTGCCAGGTATTGAATTTTTTTTTCAAGAGGGATACAAACTCCCCATGCACGGTGTCTTTTGTAGATGCCATCTTTTAGAGGTGCTCTTTGTCGGTAGATTTTTTGGTGACAGTTTTAAAAAAGCAGTGATCTCAGTGATTCCTTTTATATCCAGCAGTTCTTTGGGACAGTGCTGAATAGTATTAAAGCCTTCCAGTTCTTGGTCACCTTTAGAAAAATTGATAAATGATGGAGAATAACTGATAAACGCTTGTCGTGCTAGAGGAGACAATGCAATTAGCAAGCCTGAGGAATTCCTCCTGAGATTCTTGCCTTCCAGCTGCTGGTACCATGCTTTACCGGGCTTCCTCCTTAACTTTTCTGATCGGCAGCTAAAGTGAAATGACTTGACAATGTCCCGTTTTATTTTGGCACGTTGTGGTCTCGGTGAAGCCAGCTGGTGACCAGCTTTGCATTTATTTTCACGTGCAGTTTAATTCCGTGCGAGTTTTGTCTTTCACCAAAAAACCCCCAAAATTTCCCCAAAAGCTGAAGTTGCAGAGTGATTTCTGTTTCTCCAGCGCGCTCGTCTGTATTCATAAATCAGAAGCTTTCTATGTCGTGTGTCCTCCGTGAGGAAGTTTGTTTGGTTTACTTGACTGTATTTTTGTGCTTACTGAAGGCAGCGTAACACAGGAGGATCTGTGTGCTGA
Organism: Pterocles gutturalis; assembly: GCF_000699245.1. Taxonomy (NCBI): domain Eukaryota; kingdom Metazoa; phylum Chordata; class Aves; order Pterocliformes; family Pteroclidae; genus Pterocles; species Pterocles gutturalis. The sequence goes on along the minus strand of NW_010129354.1, from coordinate 2,772 downwards.
AGGGAAACCCCAAATGTTTGATGAATTTGCTGATGCTAGTGGTTGTTAATAATAAAGGGCACTGCTAACTAACCCGGAGAAGAACCGCTCGGAAGGCTCGAGTCACTCGCACGCCGTGGGTACGTCTGTTTGTGAGATCTTTGCACCATAAAGACTCTGTTTTGTTTTCAGCATTCTTCCATTCTGGGGAGTGTATTTGGTGACTCCTATTATGATCAGCAGATGACAGCTAGGCAGGCTAATGCCCTATCCCATCAGGTGAGCAAATTCATCTCGGATTTTCAGCTCTATTTCAGCCACTTTTGGCTTAAAATAAATATAGATCAACTTCTGATTATTTTATGCGAGATCACATTTTGTCCATATAGTTTTCCATTATGTTATTTTTAGTTTGCAATACTCAGGGATTTATTTTCTTCTGTTTTTTTTTTTTTTCTTTTTTTCCCCTCACTCTTCCTTCCCCTTCCTCCCTCTTAGCCATTGTAGCAGATGTTTTTAAAGGTGTTCTGCCAAGTTTATTGGATTAAAAATAATGAAAATAAATTTTTAAAACCCCACATTTCCGGCCCTAGTTGCGTTTGGGAAGGATTCACTTCTAGGTGGTAACAGTATTTACTCCTGAATTTGGCAAACAGCTCACGCACGGTACCAAAACCATGCGAGCAGACCCATGCCTCCGCTAGCTTGGCCAGCCAGTGCCTCGATTCAGTCCGCTGTGAAATACGCTCCGTTAGGAGGAAAAAATGAGATGGCTTCTGAGAGGCAGCGCTCCACGGGCAGATACTTGAGTTAGTAGCATGAATTATGGGGTTTTTTTTTTACTTTGTTTTAAAGCTACCTTTTATTTTGTTCTTCTGATATCAAAAGCAACAGTTTTTTTGCATCCACCCTCTCCTCATTCCCCTGCGCTCTGAATTTGGCAGAAAACTATTCTGGAAAGTAAAAAGAGACCATCTTTTGATCAATGAAACCTAAAGATGAATTTGTTTGCCTGTCTCTTTCGATGTTACTTCCCATACTGAAGCTTTGTATGTTGCTTTGCCTATTTCCTGATGGTTAAAAGTAATAATTCCTTTGTGCCTTGGTCTTCAGCTGGAACAGTTTAATATGATCGAAAACGCCATTAGTTCCAACAGCCTGTACAGCCCCTGCTCCACCCTCAACTACTCCCAGGCAGCCATGATGGGACTGACCGGCAGTCATGGCAGCTTGCAGGACTCGCAGCAGCTCAACTACTCCAGCCACGGAAACATCCCCAACATCATTCTTACAGGTGAGAAAATCACACGCTTAACACATCCAACCCTCCCGCTGCCGGTGTTTCTCTTCTTGTGCAATGGCTCACCTCGAACCGAGAACGGAAAAGGGTTTTGTTGCCTTTGGAGGTTTCGTTTCACCGTGTGTCAGTGTTTGTGTCATGGGTCTGGCGTATCCTCCGCGTGCCCGAGGGCTCTCGTTTAATCCCAGCAAACAGGTAGAGCCGCGATGGCAGCGCTGATTGTCTTACACGCTCTCCCTGCCTCTGAATTCGTTGCATCCTCCATCACAGCGAGGGGGAAGCGGTGGAAGCTGAACTTCTTCCTCTGCTGCTCTGTTCGAGCTTGCCAACAAAGGATTTTTTTTCTTAGTGTCACATATGGTAGCGAATCTGGTCACGGTTGGACGTTTGGAAACAGTTTCTGCACAGGCCACTGAGAAAACTGCCGTTCAGGCCGTGCTGCAGCCAAGGACTCTTGCTGATTAGAATCCTGTAAATTGAGGTGATTGCTCCTAAGCCTAAGGAGGAAAAAAGAGACTGAAGTGGCACCACTTTGTGTCCCCCAAATATATGTGTGTTAGTTTTGTTTTGTCTTAGGCCGTTATGATGGTTTTGAGATGCTCTGACAGATCTGTAACTCATCCAGCGGGAAGTGAGGAGAGAGGTTTCTCATCTGAACTTCAGCCTTAGTTCAGAAAATTATTCCAGAATTTTTGCAAGCTGCTTTATCTCTCATCTGCCTGGAGAATATGTATTTGCTGAGTCCTACCGACCCCTTTCTCTTCCTCTTCCCCGCAGTGACAGGAGAATCTCCTCCCAGCTTATCAAAAGAACTGACCAGCTCTTTGGCAGGAGTGGGAGACGTCAGCTTTGACGCGGATTCCCAGTTCCCTCTGGATGAACTCAAAATTGACCCTTTAACCTTGGATGGACTGCACATGCTGAACGACCCCGACATGGTCCTCACCGACCCCGCCACAGAGGACACCTTCAGGATGGACCGGCTGTGAAGCGCGGACACCAGGAGCGGGGGAAATGAGGCTTGTTCCTGGAGCCCAGCCGAACTCGAGAGTCCCACGGGTCAGTCGTGTCCGAGCAGGAGTTGCCGAGAGCCGCGGCTCTCTCCTGCCCAACGTGTACAATGAGTAAAGCTTGTCGTTCTAAGCTTGCAGCGCTGCAGACCCCTACTCCCTGTCGCGCCGTAGTTCCCCCCTTATCCACTCATTGCCATTAATGAGTAAGGAGTTTCCATCAGTCTTTTCCTCTCCAGAGCCCCCCCTTTCCCCCCACCAAAGCTCCAGCGTTCAGTTGTCGATTTATCCTTTGCACTAGAAAGGGGGTGTTACGGGCAGGCGAGGGAGGTTCAGAGCCGAGCGTAACGAGATTTTTTTTCCTAACGTACCAACCCGTTGGCTGCTGTTTGAGCCGGGGAGGGGGAAATGCTGAATCCACCCCCCGCTGATTCGAAAGCAAATCTCTGGGCTGGGGGGGGGCTTCGACGGTTTTGACTCTGC
>NW_010129353.1:0-14940 GCF_000699245.1 Pterocles gutturalis | reverse complement strand
TTAAAAAAAAATTAAAAAAAAAAAATCCATCTATGAAATAACACACACGCTGGCACTCCTGCTCCATGCTAGAAGAGTGAAGCCTGAATCATATGGACTCCAGAACTAGGAAATGTCAGGATCAAAGCTATGAACAACAATTTTATTTGTGCCCTTTGAATGTATGAATTATGAGAGTCTCTAATTCCATGGACTTCATACTTTGTCTCTGCTATTTAGCCCCTTTGCCTTTTTACTGCCTGGGGTAGGTGGTCCCCTGAGGAGTAATTAGACTACAGCAAGGAAGCTCTGTTCTGTAGGATGCCTATTTAACTGGCACAAATTGGGCAATATGTTGCAAGCAAGGGCCAGAGATTACAGGAAAGAGAAGCTGCAATCTCATGGTTATGTCAGTCCAGCATTGCCGTACTTCTCTTAGTATGCAGTGTGGTACTAGTGCATCCACTTTTGTGAGGTCATTACAGGTGATACCTTTACCACATGTGTATTCAAATACTTCAGGCACAGAGCTGTTCCCTGGCACCAACACCAGCTGGGCAGAGCAGCTACATCCAGCAGTTTAAACACTTTTACCTACCTTGGTGTGGAGACTACCTGTTAAGAACAGTCCCTGGCCTGTCCTAACTTGCAGCTGTTTGGAAAGGCACACATTGCCATGGCCAAAATTGTGCCAGGGACCATTCTAACTATGTAAAAGTACAGGCAGTGGAATTCCAGTGTCCAGAAGCATCCTCTAGTAGATGCTTCATTATAACACAGGTGAAGCCAAATTCTAAACACTCAAAAATCAGGCCATATGCATCTTTAAACACCCATTCCTAATAGGCATTTTTGGTCTCACTGTTTGTATACAATATTCTCTGTGATTAACATCAGCAGACCTCACAGGGACACTGTAAAAAGCAAACTACTATTATGTTTGTATAACACACAGACTATGATCATGAGTACCACAGAAAAACCCATTAGAAAATTTTATCTTTAGATGATTCTTTAAATCAGGCAACAGGGACAATGACGGAAGAGAAAAAAACCCAACTAGTGATGTTGACTCATCCAAAACATATGAAACAGGAATCCTACAAAGAAAAGGAAAAAACCCTTCATATGGTCACATAATTAAAGATACTGTATGTCTCTTAAGTCTTGATATAAAAACATTTCAATTTTTTGCCTTTTAAATTGATTCTTGGACTATGTATGAAAATATATAAAAATGGTACTAGAACAACTTTTTGGTGTCTCCCACTAAACCTAACGCCAGCACTTCACATCTGTGTGCAGTACGGCCCCAGAATTCAGAAAGCCATTACTTTTGGATTTTATAGAAGAGAGTAAAAGCTCCAATCTGTATAGGTACAAACCAGGAATAGAAAAAAATAAAGAGAAATAAAGTTTTAAAAATCAATTGGATTACATTTACTGCCAAACAGAAAGGTATGTGCAGAAACAACGGCAGCAGCAGAATTCATTTAAGTGTGCCATCAATACTAAAAAAATCCATACATTCATGATCATTATACCAATGTATTAAGTTTATTTATTCAGAGACTGTTCTTCTTAGAAGGAATTTCCCTGAGGAATACTGTGCTACTCCTATCAACCCTTTCTAACCCAGCATTAATCCTCAAGAAATGAGGCAGGCTTTGATCATCTGTAATTCCTGAAAAAAGGGTGATATAATTGAATTTCAAATTTGAAGCCATTTCTGCAAGGAAATATATAAGACAGAAAAAGCAAAAAAACCCACATCACCTAAAGGATCTGGAGAAAGACAGGGCAGAGAAGCACTGCTGTCCTAATAGCAGCAATCTATTTTTTTAGTGAACAGCAAAGCTAACAGTAAAACATGCTGTAGGCTGTTTTCTGTTAAGAAGACCTTATTGCTCAGGTCAGGAACTCTACCTTCAAAGTCTCCTACAACTTTAAAAAAAAAAAAATCTGAATAGCTCTCAATTAAGAATTCTCTTTGTATCACATTTTATGCAGGATTTTTAGAGGCATAAAAAGCGTGCACATGGATATGAATGAGATAAAACCTCTAAAAACTAACTTAGTACAGACTGGCTCTTTGTTCTCTTTTCAGACAGGGTACAGAACAATTAGGTTCTGGTCCGCAAGTGTAGGTTCTGACATCCTGCGGTATCACAAATGATAGTAATACTTAAATACATATAGTCAAAATCTGTTAGACAAAATTATTAATTAAAGAAATTAAGAAACACCCCACAGCCAGTTTTGCTAGATTAACTTGAGAGTTTGGTGAGCAGTTTCTGTAAAACATTTTACATCTCTAAGTAAGCGCCAGAAAAAAAGACAAGAGAACAAACTATTTCATTATTTTTCATTATTATTATTATTTTGCTAAAAATCCCATTTATGTATGTAACTTTAGACAATTTTGTTATTAGTACTGAACTTGTTTTACAGTAACATCCAAAAGCCTTCATCTTCTCAATACAAATTTAGAAGTTAATTTCTGTTCCATGCTATGTAAACAAACAAGTCAATTATTACCTCATGCCTGCTGTTCTTTTTATAAATTTAATTATAAATTACAAACAAGGATCTCATAAAGTTCACTTTACCTGTAAATGTCTTGGGCTTCACAATCACTGAATCAGGTCCTCTGGAGAGTATTGGCCTTTTGATATTCACATCACTTGAACAAAAATGTATAATAATAATATAGTAAGGCTGTAAAATTTGAAGATAATATTAATCTCATTTTTTCTTAACCCACTTTAAATAAGCACATAGGACCCACAACAAGAATTTTTTATGTTAAGTTTACTCTACTTCCTATAGCTGAATTCATTCTGTATTAATTTCCTTGAGACCACTACCATAGCACTAGGACACAAATCTTGTGCACACTTTTACTGGTACAAACCTACATAAAGCTATCAACCCATCAGAGGTCTGCAAGAAGCTTTGGGGGATTTGCCACAAAGATGGGAAGTTCCCAACTTGTGGTCCAGGTACCACTGCCAGGAGTCAAACCACTTGAAAGGGTATGCTGCAGCAGCAGCTCCCAGCAATGCCACCTCTCTACAAGTGCTTGCCACTGCTTTCAGCCCCTGTAATTCTACAGCCTGCTCCACAGGACATAGCGGAGCTTGCAGCAATCCAGCATCACCAAGACCTGCAGCTGTAGGTCTAGACTAGGCTAGCAGTGGTGTGTCCTGCCTCTGGGAGAGACAGTAGTACCAGCTGATGTCCAACCAACTTCAGAGATCTCCAGTAATAAGGTCCTCCAGTAAGACAGCAATTTGCTGAATACAGAAACAAAGCTCATCCCCCCTAAACTCCAAGAGACCTCAGAAGGACATTTTTTGTGGACATCAATGGATTCTGATCATTCTGTGTTGGACACACATCACTATTGTACAGCTGTAACAGATGCAGAGATTTAATACTAAGCTATTGTTCTGTCTTTTGTTGCTGTTTTAAAGAGAATCCCTATCTAAATGTTTTTATCTATTTAAGTAATTATTTGGAATTTCTATAAGCCATTTCAGCCACAGATCTCAGAGCTGAACAAAACAAACAAAAAACAAATCAAAACACTCCCATTTTGAAACCATCACCAATCAATATCAGCCATATTTTGCAGATGAACTGCCTGAGAAACAGAAAGTCAAAAGACCCACTTACAAACTTGATAAGGAATAGCCAAAAACCAATTCTAATAATATTTACTCTTGATTTCCAGTCTTCAGTTACAAACATGCACTTTCCTAATTAAACTATTTGTAGCTGTTACTCTAAAATCTAATCAATTTAAGCCTCAAGGGAACATACTGCTGAAACACTTTCCTTCAACACCTTTTTTGGAGAGAAAGGCAGAAAAAAAAATAAGGAAACAGTCCCCCAATCCACCACCAGATTTAGACAGCATGCTCTTGTGAAATTTAGCAGGTGTACCAGGGTTGAATTCAAAGCATAGAGACAACTACACTCCAAATCTCTTTAGTTGAAGATTTTTGTGTTCTTGCACACCTGAATGGAAGGGAAGAGAATATTCAACAACTCACATCAAACACCGGTTCCTGCAGATACACACCTCCTTGTACTGGGTCTGTGTGGTGGGGTTTTGGTAGCAGGGGAGGGGCTACAAGGGTGGCTCCTGTGAGAAGCTGCAAGAAGCTTCCCCAGCTCCAAGTCGGACCTGCCTCTGGCCAAGGCTGAGACAACCAGCAATGGTGGTCTCACCTCTGTGATAACACAGTTAAGAGGGGCAAAACACATGGTGGGGAGAGGGGAGCAACGTGGCCCTGGATCTGGGCAGGGATTGGTTGGCCCAGCCCCAGCACCAGGAACTCTTCAGGAGCCAGCGAAAGAACCTGCAGCAAAGAAAGGAGTGTGATGTGGGAGAAACAACTACACAGACACCAAGGTCAGTGAGGAAAGGAGGGAGAGGAGGTGTGCTGGAGCAGAGATTCCCCTGCAGCCCATGGGGAGACAGCAGCTGTGCCCCTGCAGCCATGGAGGGTAATGGTGGAGCAAAGATACACTGGCAGCCCATGAACTACCCCACATCAGAGCAGGTGGCTGTGCCCAAAGGAGGCTGTGACTCCAGGGGAGGGACCCATGCCGGAGCAGTCCGTGAAGAACTGCAGCCTGTGGGAAGGACTCATGTTGGAGAAGTTCATGGAGGACTGTCTCCTGTGGGAGGGACCCCACGCTGAAGAGGGGAAGAGTGTGTGAAGAGGAAGGAGCGGCAAGGTTTGACAGACTGACCACAACCTCCATTCCCCATCCTCCTCTGCTGCTGCGGGGCAGGAGGCAGAGAAATGGGGAGTAAAGTCTTTGAGCCGAAGAGGAAGGGAAGGGTAGAGGCAAGAGTGTCTTTTTAAGATGTGGTTCTATTTCTTGTTATCCTACTCTCATTTGAGTGGTAACAAATTTAACTGATGCTTTTTTCCCCCCAAGTCAAGTCTGTTTCGCCCATAACTAGTGAGTGATCCCTCCTTGTCCTTGCCTCAACCCCATGAAGTTTTACCTTTTTTTCTCTCGATTCTCCTCCCGCGCCCACCAGGGTGGGGGAGGAGAGAGTGAGTGGCTGCCTGGTGCACATTGCCAGATGGGTTTAAACCATGACACCCCTCTGAGGCCATCTGTTATATTTCACCAATAACCTAAAGTTTTTATTAAAAAAACACACATTACTTGACTGAGTGTATATATAAATTCAACAACATACATACCTTTGGAAAAAGAGGCTTTCCTCTTGTGTCAGAAGACCTTTTTGATATCCACCCTTGGCATGGCTGATTCGGCTGGCACAAGACAGTTTTCGAGGCTTATAACAGAACCACGGCTCACCTGTGTAGAGATCTGTGAAGTTACAGACGGGGAGATCTCCAGACAAGCAAATGTTGCACTCAGTAGTTTCCGAATACCTCCCAGACTTGAATGAGCTTTTGAAATAGACCCTGTCTGGCCTTTCTTCTCGTAAACGCAGGAGGACTTGGACTGCTTCACTCGGATGGACAAGTGACACAGAAACTTTGACCTCTCCTGGCCAAAGCAAAGTAAAGAAGACTTTGTAAAGGCCATTATGGCAATCTACAATCCTTCCTGTTGCTCCAGCTTTCAGCAGAGGAGAGTGAATTCGTGCCTGTAGATAGTCTCCACCATGCTGCTTGGGTTTTCCTTGGAAATCTTTCATATGAACAAGCACTTCTAACTGATCGCCCACCTTGAAGAACCCACTGGGTTTCACAATCACAAAGTCACTATGTGCAGGATCAGTGCTTTCTACAAAGGCAATTCTGCGATCAGGGGGTTTTGGCCACTGTATTGCAGCAAGTAACGATTCCTGTTCCGCTTGTTCTCTTTTGGACAAATTCTGCTGCTTATAACCACAGTAAGGCTTCCTAGTAGTTTTGGTTGTCTGTGACAGAGAATGCTGGAGATTGTTTTCTGTTATCCAATTTGATCCTGAAACTGTGTCATCATCCAGGTGCTGTGGAGGAAAAAGATTACCTGAAACTGCTATTAAATTAAACACTATGAATAACGGATGCTCTGTCAGGAAGTGATCCCAAGAACTGGGCTTTGCTTTACAGAGCTTTGAAGTTGACCAAATGAAGCAACTTTACTAGAAGACACAAGTCTATTACTTTGACCATGGGCTTTCTAAGGAAACAGGTGAGCAACCTGTGCTTACCCTGCTCTGGAAAAGAGGATTTTATATAAATCAGGCCAAATATTTTCTGTGGCAGTATTTTGCCTACCAGCTTATTCTGTAAATATCAGCACCATGAAAAAAATTACAAAAGGTCATATGATTAAACATGAGCTAGAACTTGCTGTTAAATTTTCTTACTGTAGTAACATTTTAGTCTTCCAGCACAATGAGGTCTAGTAGCTGCCGAATATAATGCAAGGAAATAGGGTTTCTTTGAGACATTACACTGCAGATGAAGCTGATGCACCCCCTGCACATGCCTTCTAGAGAAGTCTGCTGCATGTAGCAGCTGTAGTCATTTATCTGGTCACACTCACATTGCTTCTTATCTAATTATCTGAAATGCAGGTTTCCCTGTAATGTGCAGATTGTAAGAAAAGAAAGGAATGCTTCAGGGGCAATGAATTAATGAACTGGTGGGCAAGTAAAATAGTCCAGGACAAGCTAGGGCTAAGCAGGTAAAAATAAAAGTGGTTTATTCTTAAGATTTTAAAATCTATATCTAAATACAATGCTAAACAAAGAGAGGGGGCTTCTGCTGTAACTTGAGATCAGTGTCCAAAACTATTTTTATGCAAATGACTGCAGAAATAGCATCTTCTTCATGACATTGCACAATTTTGCAGGTTTGCATTAGGAAAATTTTTAAAATAGCAGTCTAAGACTCCAGAGCTACCTGTGAGATTTCTAATCAGGAAACCCAAACTTACACCTCAAATATGCACAAAATCAGCAGTTAATGAGTACTTAACTGTCAGGTGTATAGTGTAGAACATACCCATGCTCGTATTCCACAGAGAAGCAAAATATGTAAAATCATTTTTTCAAGCAAAAATTGAAACTATATAGTGTACCATTCACATGGTATCAGAGAATATGCTAGTTTAGATGTGAAAGATTGCTAAAAAATTAAAACTATGCTACTTGAGATTTTTTAAAAGATCATTGTACTTACTTCCTAGTATTTTCTGTGTACTTCCTCCATAATTAACTGCTCAGTAATGTACTAAAATTCCCAGCAATTACATTAAAGCCTTATTTATTCTTATAAACCTTTCTTAGTCCATTGAAATATCACCTGGGTACGTGTACATACTAAGTAGTTTCTCCCCCACTACATTTTATTTGAATTTGCCAGTATATTAAATTAATTTGAACACCACAGGGATTCAATACACTTTTTTAGAAGAAAGGTAAACCTAACAAGCAATAGAAACACACAGGCTTTTGAAGCTTGTTACGTAAGAGGTTGGTTTTGATCAGCTTAAAAGGATAATGAGCACACGAGGATGTAGGATGGATACACAGAATCTTCTCTGTTTGATATCCATGTCAACGATAAAATCTGAAATTGTAATAGGTTACATTTTAACTATACCATGGAAATTGGCAAGTATCCATGGACACAAAAAATGGTATTATCACAATGGAAGTTTTTCCTTCTGTTTTACATTTCCACCCAGTATTTAACAAATTTTCCCTGAAGACCATCTGAGGTAATTCATAATTATTTCTATTTTGCATCATAGCAGGCAAAAATGCAAACTTATCACTACACATTACTTTTATTAACCCAATAAATTTCAGGCAAAGCTAAGAACTAATTTCAGGCATGGATCTACTTTAAATCTTGCCTACACACATTCCTGAATTAAGCCTTGGTTCTATTTTTTGATGCCTTCACAGCTTCTTCTTTTCACTTGCTCATGCATATACATGACACAGAAAATACTTCATGAAAATATTTTTAAAAGCTATATATTTTGATGCATCCAATAAGCTGTCTCTGTCAGCAAAAATATTTAACCATTTTCCTAAGTAAGGGTGGAGAGGGAGAATATGTGTGTTTGATTAATTCTTGTGTTCAGTGTAAGGTCTCAAAAGTTTCTGTATTTCAGTTGTTTCTTCAATGGCTGGTACTTCAAGGAGGGGGATGGGGAATAGAAAAAAAGTCCTTTCAAATGAAGAAGAGAGACGGCAATCTCAGAAGGCCTTAAAAACAGACATATCACTATTTTTAATCATTTATAAATTTCTATAGGGTTTTTAACCCAGTCTTTCTGTCTGAGATGCAGATGTCGCTTATGGCCTAGCTAGCCTTTCTGAAGTCTTTCCAAGTGCATACCTATATCTTTCAGTGGAAAAGGGTGCAGAGAACATGAAGCCAACAAACTCATACATTCAGAAAACAGAGCAGAGAACTTAATTCCATCTCTCTAAAGCAGTCCACCCAGCCTTCTTAGCAAAGCACCAGGCCACAGCTCTTCACTTGTATGCAGCTGAGGTCCTGGACAAGCACTGTCACTTCACTCCAGCATCTCTACATTATGATCCATTAAGAAGAAAAGATCATACCACAAATATTTCCTCAGTCAATCTTCAAGGGAAAAAAAAACACCAAACTCTATGAAGGTAAAACCAGAGCTTCCTCAACATCCTGAAGGACCATTCTTTCTGTAACATCCTTGTTCATCATTACAACCCTCTCCCACGTATTATTGCAGAATTACAAGCTTATGTGTGAAAGTAAACTACAACATGTATGCTATTCACAGTAGAAAATGCTACAGAGATTCCATTTTTCAGTTAAGGCAGGGAAAGCTTCAGAGTCAATGAATAGACCAAAGATCCTTGACTGGAACATAAAAGCTTTCCAAATAATCTTCCTTTTTTAAGTGCTTACCAGGCTCATCTCCAAACAAGTGCTCAAGCTCTCCTATCCCTAAGGATACACATGGCTTGCCCTGAGGTGGATTAATAGCTTAGTCTGTCCCTACTCCATTCCCTGCCATCTCTTTCACAGGCATTTCCAAATCTCTCTGGTTCCTGTATGTTAAGAAGTCACACTGAGCCCATGCAGAACTGTGGGGTCTCTACTCTAGTTAACAGCCAAAACAAAATAAGATTTCTTCAAGCAGGGCAGACAAAAAGCATTTCTCAAGATTTCTCAAGAGTCCTCTTCCCATATCTTATACACAGATTCTTTTATTTTTAACACAATCTCCACATTGAATAACACTTGCCCTGCTTTGCTTATTTCCATATATACTCCATCCCAGGGGTCTTGATTTTGAATGCAATTCCCAAGGGGATTTTTTTGTTTGTATTCGAATAAGCTGATGCAGTTATCTTTCGTAGGGACCTACAATTTAGCAGCAAGAATAAAAAACTTTGTTACATAGTTCTTTTGCTCAGTTTCAGCTGTTTTATTCCACACACCATTCCTTCATCCTTACAAGAAACTTCCCCTCTCCCTATACACTCTCTTTTCTAAATGCTTTTAAATTAAAGAATGCTCACAATCAATCCTGAAGTGGTTGTTGCTCTAAAGGCAATTGGTACAAATATACAAACTCTCCTGTATCGTAAAGGTATGACGTTGCTCCTCAGCAACAACCTGGTACTTAGTGGAAAACTATTGAATATTTTATCTCACTGGCTGTGTTTGCAAAAAACATATAATAAAATAATAATAAATTTCTTCTGGTACTACAATGCAATGGTCAGCTGTGGACCTCAAGGGAGCACTTATTCCATACTAAAAAGCAAATTAAACAATAAACACACTATCAAATGTTTTGTGGACAGCTTGATTTTTTTACTTTTAAACACAAGGTAAGCAAAATAAAACTCTGACATGGGTAGAACTGTTGAAAAGGTATCCTTAGTAGCTCAAGAATTCAAGAGTGAAGATTCCAACATGAAAAAGTATAAAATCCTAAAGAGAAAAAGCAGGGAGGCTAGCTGGGGACTAGCTGATAATTGCCTTAGGTCTTTTGCTTTAGACAGCTAGGTTAGATGATTTGGGGACGAGAAGCATGTCTGATGCATTTATAATCATGTTTTCAACAGTAACCAACAATAAGCCTTCCCTGCAGAGCCTGAACGGATTTGGTTACAGAGATTCTGTGAAAGCTTTCTAAGACTTTTTCTGGCTTTGATCTCTGACTGAAAAGAATCAGCATAGATACCTATACTAGACTGCCTCAAAATCTATACCAAAGACAGAGACAAACACCAGAGCAGGTCCATTCAGAAAAGTCAAAACAACAAAAGAGGTTAGAGTTGCATGTTACAGCGTAAAGATTTACCAGCAACACAACTGAGTTTGGAATATCAGATATGTAAAGGTCAGCAAAACCACGTAGATTCTTATTGTGAATAGTGGCAAGAAAAAGAACAGAGTGAACACCCATAATGCATTTTTCATTTCACTCTCAAAGGTCTGCCAGAGCCCTTTTCTCTAAGAAATGTAATTTTAAAAAAGAAAGAAAATAGTCTAAGATTCAAAATATCAAAACTGTTCTTCATGCAACATCCTGGGCCAAAAGAACGCAGAGAAAGACAACAAAAGAAAAGCTACCTTCTATGATACACAAAAATGATAATGCTAATTCAAACCAAAGGTCCATCAAACACAGTATTTTGATTTCCAGTAGTTTCCAACAGCAGGTATGTGGGAAAAGAATACAGGCTAAATATGTTGTGATACTTCCTCCTGAAGGCTTAATCCAGTTTCTAGGACTTTATGGCTTGGAGGCTTATTAAACACTAGGGTTGGCATATTTAAGATTTATTATCACCTAAAGGATTTTTCTTCTATGAATTCATCCAGACATTTTGAATATATGCTTTTAGCAGTTACACAGTCTTACTGCAAGGACTTCTGTAGCTTTGCTGCAATCCATAAACCCCCCCCCCTCTCTGCTTCCTTTGAATTTGACATCTGCAGTTTTTATTTAAAGTCTCCACTAGTACTGGAATAGGCAACAACCATTCATTCTTTAGTTATTGATCCTGTGCCACTTGTGATTTTAGACCTCTCAAGCATCTTCCTTGACCTCATCTGAACCTCTTCCAACTTAACTGTATCTTTTTGGGAGTGAGAGGGGATTTTACAGTACCTGAAGGGGGCCTACTGGAAAGCTGGGGAGGGACTTTTCACAAGGGCATGCAGCAACAGGACGAGGGTAATGGATTTAAACAGGAAGAGGGCAGATTTAGACTAGATATTAGAAAGAGATTCATTACTGTGAGGGTGGTGAGGCACTGGAAGAGGTTGCCCAGAGAAGCTGTGGATGTCCCATCCCTGGAGGAGTTCAAGGCCAGGCTGGATGAGGCTTTGAGCAACCTGGGCTAGTGGAGGGTGTCCCTGACCGTGGCAGGGGGGTTGGAACTAGATGATCTCTAAGGTCCCTTCCAACCCAGACCATTGTATGGTTCTATGATTACAGCTCACATTTTGTATCATTTCATTTGGGCTCCATTAGCCAGGAGAAAAAAAGACTCTGCAAGTAGGATGCATACAACTTAAAAGCAGAAAGCAATTACTGATTGGATGATATGCATAAAAGAGCTAGATTTTAATGAGGTAGTAGGTTAAGCATTATTATGCTCACCCACCAAATGCCGCACTGGATGGTCTGGCCAGGAAGGCAGTCAACACACAGGGTAAGCCTCCAAGGCACCCTGGAACCAATTGTCCATCATTCTCTGTCTTGACTTTAGTCTGGAATTACTGACTAATGCAATATGAAAGTAGCTCTGCGCTAAATTGACAATTAAAATGAAGAAATACTCAAGTCAGACACAGCAGAGGGAAAAAAGAAAAGGCAAAGAAAAGTTGCATCAGTACAGGTTGGAGATCAACTAGCTATCTAACCACTCTGCAGAAAGAGGCCCAGGGATTCTGGCGGACAGCAAACTGATCATGTGTCAACAGAATAGCGTGGCAATGAATTAACGAGAGCATAACCAGATGATAGAGGAAAGTGATAATTCCCCTCAACCTGTCCTTGGTGAAGCCATATCTAGAACACTGTGTCTGGTTTTTGCACATCCCATATCAGAGTCAAACTGGAGAGATCAGCTGATTAGGGGACTGGGGTACATGACCAAAAGGAGATGCTAAGGGAACCAGACTTTTTTTTTTTTTTTTTTTCCCCAAGTCTGGAGGAGACTGAGAGGGGATCTAACTGCAGTCATTCACAACCTAAAGGGGACTTACAGAAGAACTGAAGTCAGAAGTGCACACTAAAAGGTCAAGAGGCCACTTCTTCCTGCCCCAGAAACATTCTTCCCTATGAGAGCAGTGCAGCACTGCAACACACTGCCCAAGCAAGTTGTGAAACCTTGAAAGCTGTCAAAACTCAACTCAGCAATACTTTGCGCAATCCACGCCAACTTTGAAGTTAACCCTTTGAGGAGGGTGTTGGATCAAATACCTCCAGATGTCCGTTCGAGTTTGAATTTTCTGTGATTCCAAGTTGTAGCTAAGCGCTATCAGTCACAATTCTAACCACACACTCAAAGGGGAATAATGTTGCTCAAGCCCTCTTGGCAAAGAAACAGGCTCCACTTACCTCTAACTGAAAAAAGTTATGGACCAGCACCACAACAGCCAGCACTGCCATAAGCAGGCAGAAGATTTGCAGTCTGAACGAGTCACGCCACATTGTCCATTCACGTCTTTCCCTCCCATGTTAGGTGCTGCCATGACTTCCATTCATCATAAACATGAATGTCATTTCGTCTCAGTAGCGCACAAGAGAATTCAGCTGGCTTCCACTTCATTCCTGCAATTGTATTTACAAAAATTATATTGTGTCCCCAAAATATTATTAGAAGTCAAGTTTAACACTGAAAGTATATAAATGGTGGAACTTCGCAGGGCAACAACTGGTATAATTGAACCATTAAGACAGATTTTTGTGGCATTAATCTGCACAGTACCATCTATCATGTTATTTAATTTTCTTGGGTATATCAAGGCTAAACCTTATCATAAAGCCAGTCTGACCTGTATTTGATTAAAAAAAAAAAAAAAAAAGGCAAAAGAAGAATACAAGTGTTTTTTCTGGCAACCAAAAAACCAAAACAAACAACCACCACTCTATTCATCCATTAGGCCACACTATCACCATCCAGCCATCATGAGCCCAAGAGTTTTAGCAGAAATTTGGATTTTTAGACATCTCCCTAATTAGACATTCCAATAAGTTGTTATTAAAGACTAAGGTCTGAAGCAAGTCTAGATAAGCAAGATAAAAGATACTTTCTCTATTTTTCTGCTGGGGAGAGGGGAAAAAAAATAGGTGTAACACCTAACAGTTAAACAGGAACTATCAAACAGAGTTGAATGCACTAAAATTGAACTTCAGAAATCTTCTATAACATTAGACTACATCCTCTCTGTTGTTTATTTTTTATCATTCCTTTTACATCATGTACTCTTACACAGCTCTAATGGTAAAAAAAAGTTTCTGGGAACAATGCAAGGTGTTGGGTTTTGGTTTTGTTGTTTGTGATTTTTTAAAATAAAATATAATAAGAGTCATGTTTTAATAAAATTTAATTTTCATAAAACACATTGTTTCTTTGAGGTTGCTTGATGCCTGCTCTGTTATAAAATCACCGACTTAACAACCATTGATAAACATTTCTCGCAGTTTAATGCTTGATCAGTTTGACTCTTTGTATCTTCCTTCTTTTCTAGAGGGACAATTTTGAGGCAGTAATTTTGCAAGCAAAAAGGGTACATTTCTGCAGAAGGAGAAGCTCTAAACTTGGAAACAGCCAACAGATGGCAAGGAGAGGCAGTCAAAAGACATCAGTCTCTTCAGACCTAATATTCTCAAAGCAGCATTACTCATACAACCATCCACCAAGTCCAACAACATAACCAAAGGATTAGATAAACTTCATATAACTTTCTATAAATAGTTATAACTGGGAAGATATATGAAGAATACTGTGTAAATTTAATTTAATCATTTAATACACTAAATATCAAAATAAGCTAATCAAATCATTCATTAAATGAACATAAGACTAGAAAACTGAAACACATTACCAGTATAACCAGGACAGTCTCAAAATAGACTGCACATGAAATTGCTTTACAAGGATTATGGGGATTATAACTTCAAATGCTTTGCTGAGAATTCCAGAGATTGTATTTCTGACTGATGAACAAGCATTCAAAGAGCAAGATGTCCATTAAAGTAAAAGTAACAAACTGACAAAATGCAACAAAAACACAGCTTTGTTAGAACAGTTCTACACTAATACAAAGTATTAAATTTGTATAAAATATCAACTCGGGTTTCAAATGATAACTGACAATGAATATACCCAAATACATTAAAATGCTAATTTAAGGCCATATTTGACCATTTTGAGGAACAGAAAGAAATACATTAGAAAAAAGGGGAATTTCCAATTTTGTTGCTGAGAATTGTCTTCAAACCACTGAAGAGCATGAACCACTAAAAATTAATAGAATGTAATTTCAGACACCTAAAAAGGCCACAGAGGCTACTCCCACGTTTTCTTGTTCAAGTTTTCGTTCAAAATTTTCTGTATTTCTGCAAACGTCACACATTCTAAAACATTCAAACGCACAGGTTTAGAGCTTTCTTTACACGAAAGGCCTTCACATACTTCCAGTTTCATCATCCCTAAATAATTGATCCAGTTCGTTTTTTACATAAGTGCGCCCAAAAGCCGTAGATTCTTACCCTATTTCTGGGAGACGCTGGCATTGCTGCGGTCACAGAAAATCAGCTTTGCTACCGTTTTCCCTAGTTGAACCTCCACTCCCCAAAGAGGGGGAGACAACGACAGCCCCTCACGGCACGCTGACATTCAGAGGTCAGCGCAGAGCAGTCGCAGGAGCCCGGCTTTGCTGCAGCTCCCTGCGGCAGCCCTGCTCTCGGGAAACAAGGCAGCGCCCACAGCGGGGT
>NW_010129352.1:25113-31303 GCF_000699245.1 Pterocles gutturalis | reverse complement strand
GGACGGACGGACGGCAGCTCGGCGCGGGTCTGCCAAGGGATGAACACGCAAAGGCCTGAAATCAGTAGTTTGTGGTGCTGGATGAGGAGCTACCTCACCTCAAGGGCTGCCGGGTCTCCGCAGTAGTTACTTTTAGCATTTTAGGGTGCAGCCTTATAGTGTGGAGATACAGTAATCCCCAGTGCACAATATATCCGTATTTATAATGCATCCAGTGTGTGTATAATATATAAATATATGTGAAGTGTGAAAAAGTTACCTTATTGATGTTGTGCAACAGATGCAACGACAGTAGAAGATGATATTTCTTTTAATGTAAAGTTCCTATTAATCTTATGATATTTCTCATTTCCTCTCATTACTGAGATCATCTGAAGTAATTAGCCTCTCCTTCTGGTGCTCCTCGCTTTCCTCTCTTTCCAACATACAGGGGTTTTTTTTGGTTTTCCCTGCTGGGATAGTTGCTTCCCTTATGTCTGTACAGCTGGTCACACAAATTGCCCCTGCTCTAATACCTATGTAACAGAAATCAGAACAAATTAGTGCTTTGGCAATATTAAATACTGGTACTGCTGCTTTAATCATTCCACACTGCTTTTTTTTGGTAGAAATGTATGTATTAGTCAAGCGCTAATTTTGCAGTGTTGCATAGAAAAAATTTATAAAAGTGAATTTAGGTATGTAGAATACTTGTTTATCTTTGAAAGGGAGTTGCACTTTCACTTTAAAAAAAAAATTATCTGAAACTAATCTGTAGAAGAAACAAATTGCCCCTGTTCCCTGTGTGGTTTTGGTTATAAAGGAAACCGTTAACAAACAAGAATGTGGGGAAGAAAAGTCTGCTTAATTACCATATCTGGAAAAACTTGCTAGTGAAATACAAATACTAAATGTTTATAATGCTGACATTCTCTGGTACTGTCTTGTGGCAAAATATGTCTTGATGGGTTGGTGACAAATGTCTAATGTATCTTTATATTTTTCTTATGAACTAAAACCCAATATTTTACGTATTTCTAAGTACACTTAGAACAGCTCAGCTGAAGAATCAACTTCTTGATATTGATAAGATTGATTTTGTTTCGTTAAACACTCTAATATTGCTGGCAGTAGATTCCTGGAAAAACTCTTTTAACACTTGTCATCTCTCTCCATGGTTTAACAAGTGCTTTTTTGTCTCTGTTATCATCTTTTTTTTGCATGTTCAAAGACTGGGACAGTTAGTTCATGATTTCAGGGCAGAAATTTTGGATGATATCACAATGACATGTTGCACTGTACAATACTTAACTTCTTACCTCTATGCTTCCAAAATACTTTTACTACAAAATGAGTCTCTAGTGAGACTATCGTTAAGTGAACTTTGTAATTTAATATCCAGAAAGCTTCATAACTGCTTCTTAATTTATCACTTTGTATTATTGGTGTAATATGCTTAATGCAGAAGATGATAATGAAATAGCAACTGTGGTAGTAACATCAGCATCTTACATATGTTCATGACTTGTCATGTGATAAAACTTGTTTTCATCCACTCCAGTGGTGTAAATAGCAGTTAATTTCTGAAGCTCTTGGGTGGGGTTTTTTTAGTAGTCAGTTGTTATAATAGAGATGGTTGTCCATACAGTTACCTTGGGGGAGATCTTATTGCTCTCTACAGCTGCCTCAAAGGAGGCTGTAGTGAGGTGGGTGTTGGTGTCTTCTCCCAAGTAGCAAGCGATAGGACAATAGGAAACAGCCTTAAATTATACCAGGGGAGGTTGAGACTGGGTATTGGGAAAAAATTCTTCACCAAAAGGGTTATCCAGCATTGGAACAGGCTGCCTAGGGAAGTGCTTGAGTCACCATCCCTGGAGGAATTTAAAAGACTTGTCAGTGTGAGGTTTATGGTTGGACTCGGTGATCTTAAGGGTCTTCTCCAACCTAAATGATTTTATGATTCTATACATTTCTAAGCTCTGACCTACGTTTTGTACTGATGGGTAAATAATAGCTGTACATAGATGCTAAAAGAGTAACCTTACATAGGCACAACGTTAAAAGTTGTGCATGCAGAAGCCGTTAATGTTGAATTCTCCAAGGTGGACTAAATGAAAGTGCAGTGAGCAGTTCTTCTATTTTGTAACTTTGTGTGTTCACAAATAGTATTTGCCATGCTGGCATTTATATATAGGGCTGTTTGTTCATTACAAAGTGAGCAGTTAAAAGTAAACTGAATCTTAATGGTGATGAGAACCATTGTTATCAACCGTATTATTTAAGTATGGTAAATGTGCATTGGAAGTTTTATAGGAACCTTGTGTCATGTATTTTTTAATGCAGAAATAATTCCATGGGCTTTATTACCATTAAGTTGAGAACTGGTTGCTGTCAGAGGCAACAGCACGTGGTCATCTGCTGAAAAGCTTGCACTAAAGCGGAAAAGCGAGAGAAAGTTTTCCAGTGGTTTTCCCAGAACTACAGCTTTAAGTATACTAAACAATAAATATTTATTTTAATTCCTCCTCATACTGTTAGTTTATAGCAGTGGTTTCTTTTATCTTCTGGCTACTTACATGTAGCAGAGCAATGTATATTTTGTTGTACAGTGTCGAGTGCACAAGGTCAGTCAATAAGGGGGATTTGGCACAACACTGATGAGCAGTAGCGCATCCAGCTTGCAGGTGTCTGGCTTGTGGTGAGGATCTCCCTGATGGGAGCATCGGATACCTTGGGCTAGAACATAGGACAGCTCTCACTTGAGTAGAAAGCTGCCCAAATCAGTCAATAGGTCATTCTGAACTGGGGTTGTATCTTAAGCCCACGGGAAAGGCAGGGTTTAGGCAACTTAGTCGAGGCTATGTGGAAGTTCCAGCATCAGCCAGAAACACTCTGCCTGCAGGTTCGTTTTTTTGGGTTTTTTTTTTTTTTGGAGTTGTATGCTTTTCATGAACTATAGTGTTTTCTTGTTATCAAGACCTAAAAATCAGGTGTGTACAGTCTTACCTCATGACAAGTGTGAATTCATGGGAGGCAAGTTATTCTTCTGTAGGAGTGTTTACTGAGGGGAAAGAGCATATGCAGAGGCAGTTGGAGTGGAGTAACAGATGTACTGCAAGTTCCATCCTGATTTATCTTGAGATAATTTATTCTAATCTAAGGTACTATTGCCTTCGTATCAGCGTGTACTGAACCTTACCATGAGTTCTTATTTCTATTATTAGCGCTGTAATATGAAACTTAGTCATGTGTCCTGTATAGGACTTTGTATTCCTTTCCTTTCTTCCTTGTATATCCTTGCACAGAAAATACTTCACAAAATGCTACAAAATCAGATAATATAGAAAACATTTTCTAATAACTTCCTTTATAAAGCTTTTTTGGTCTTAAATTTTACGTTACCCCAGTTGATGAACTGCATTCAAAATCCTGAAGACCCTTCCCCCTAAGGAAAACATTTATGCTTCCTTTTGTAATTCAGTCACTTGAGCTGTGCTGAAATCAGCGTGATGCTGAAGTCTGGTCGTGCCTATCTGCTAGATTTTATGTTTTAGATTTTTAAACACTGCAAATGAGTAACGACAACAAAGAGTTCCCATTGATGGGCTAGGAAGATTCAAGAGAAACTTCAAAACCTCATAGGTGCTTGAAGCACTGCTGTACTGTCATTCATCTGGCAAGTCCCGTGTATGTTTGGCTTGCAAGTTTGAGAAGTCTAAGCAAAATCTGTGTATGGGCATACATTTTGAATACAGATTCTCCATCTGGCCCTCCTCAATGAGATGTGAGGTATTATTAAATGAGTTTCCAGAAAAAAAAAGTTGGAAAAGATACAAGCAGAAAGGTTTTCACCATTCTGAGAGTTCTTCCAGCTTTGGCTGGCATACTTCCATGGTTCAAGGGCCTTCTCTTCTCACATGGCCTTGTTATCTCCTCTTGGCATGTGTCTTTGTGCAATAATGACACCTCTCCTTCTATTAAATGTGGTTCTTCTGTCCAAGAATCCTCACCACTGCATGAGGGACGCGGTGGATCTCTGCAGGCTGTAGGCCCTTAGTCTGAAGCCAGCATGTTATCCTAGTTGCCTCTGTTTGAAATGAAGATAATTAGGATTGGGTTAATCTGGTTGATTTCTGTGACTAAATTCCCCTGTTAAACTTTTGCAAATTGCTCTTCGATCTGAAGATTGAAGAACAGTAGAGAAGTAATGCAGTTTTACAGACAAAATGGAAATCACAAGAAGCAGTGAAGCTTGGACATGGTACAGCCATACATTAATCTGCCATGTTGGCTGTAATTTCATCAGTTCCATTTCTTGGTAAGTTTAGGTTTCATACAAGCACTTATGGCAACGTATGTTGGGGAGAGAGAGAGAGTGTGTCCCAGACGTTCAAGTGTGACTAAAAGCCTGGCTGAGGAAACTGTTTTTTGGAATCTGAAATTCAGAGGACCTCTTCAAGCTCAGTGATCATAATCCCTTTTCTATCAGAAGGAATTCTGTGCTTTTTGAAAGGTGTTGCTTTACAAAAGTGAAGCATATACATTTCCTTGCATCATGGAGTAGAAATACAGACAAAATAGTATGTCACATGCTTACTTCTATTGACCAATTCAGTATGTTTCAAGAGGTAATGTAATGGCCACATACTTTCTATCATCTTTATCAACAGCCAGCTTTTATCTTCCTAGTTCAACCTCGTTGTCTGTGTGCTCTGATTATTCTTAGTCAATACTATGCAGTATTAAGGTAGTAACTTACCAGTCATAGGGATTTATTGTTTTCCTTTTTAGAACTTCCCCTCTAAGACTGAGCAAAAGCCAGTCCTTAATTCAAACCTGTACATGTGTGCCATCATAGTGGATGGTAACGTTTTAAGAGATTTGAGATGTTTTTCATTGTTCAAGGTGAAAGCAAAATAAATATATTCTTAAGTTCCCTGCAAGCAGAATAAAACTGGATGTATGGAAAGTGATTCTAACTCCACTTTATTCTTCTATTATAACATAATACAAAACTAGTTATGTACTCTTCATCTAAGTTCACATAACCTTTCAAATACGCTAAAAGGTTTCATTTCTGAAGTGTTAAGATGGGCAATACTAAAGTGTGCTTCATTTTTATTTTCTGAAAGAGAAGAAATGGTAAAATTGGTGTGAAGTCATAAAATGCTTCGACCTTTGTAGCTGGCAAATGCAGTTCTGTTGGTTTGGTAGCAGCTTTAATGTCGGTGATTCTGACAGATGCCAGGAGTGCTAACCGAGGCTGGATGCCTCAGTGATATGTTGTTTGATATTTAAAATATAACATGTGCACGAAATAAAGCTTCCTCTTCATTTTTTGTGCATCAAGAAACAAAAAGCTCCTTTTTGTTGTTTACATTATTAACCAGATTGTTTTATTTTACCTAAAAAAGGCTTTAAAAATAGCTTTGGAAAAAGAGCAGTTGTAAGCTGCTGAAATTAACAGTAAAGTACTTCAGTATTAAGTCAAATGCTGTTTTGTTTGCACTTTGAAGTACCAAAGAAGTTACAATTTGACATCTTACTCTTTTATTTCCCACCGTCCTCTCCCTCCACCCCCAGACAGATTCTGATCTGTTGTGTGTGGTGTTATGGAAAGCAAGCAGTTCATAACACCAAACTGTCGTGTGTAGCCATGGCTATTTCCCTAGCAAGTTATGTGATATGGTTATGCTCTGTGGAATGACGCATTTTATGAATCAAAGCTGGGAGCCTGAGTTGTGATTTGTATACACATGGGGTTTTGTACTGTAGTGTTGTTCTTGTGTTGTTTTGTCTACAGTTGTGTGAATGTGGATCCTGTTGTTCAACATGGGGCATCTCCCAGGGATTGGCCCGGAGTATGCAGAGGTGTGATCTTTTTTTCTGAGTTTTGGTGGTTTGTTTTAAAGTTTAATATTTTTGTCCCAAGTATTGGATGTATGTGCAGTTAGTTTCTATTTCTATGTCTATATCAGTATAAAATGCTTTTATTTATTTTGGCAATTTTCTGTTTTTTTTTTTTTTTTTTTTTTTTTTTTTTTAATGTTCTTACATAGATGATGGGAAAGGACTGCACTTCTTGAACTATAATGGTACAGGTAGAGGCACAGCTTTTGCTTGTAGGCAAACTTGGATGTGTTCCTGGAGTTAAGCGCATGCAAGGGATACTTTGATTGCTGTGGTTGCTTCAGTTCTAGTGGTTTGTCTG